>NC_044204.1:28548256-28850564 GCF_900880675.1 Sparus aurata | reverse complement strand
TTGTCATAAAAATAGAGGATCAGCAGTAATCTGTGTCCAAACACTGCCTGTCATACATGCTGCACAGTGTGAATGAAACCGCCTCTTTGCGTACGCTCCATTTTGATTCTATTATCTGCCTTTATTTACTTGCATTTATAAATCACAGTTGATAAAAGGTCAGAACCGCTTCCGAAGCACAGACTTTAATTAACCAAGGTGCTTGTATGTGAGCACGAGAGTGAGCTCGGGTGGGGGAAGGGTAGCTCGGCGAGCATGAGATTCAAGGAATGTTTCTCACTGTGCATGAGTATGTGTCTATGTAGTCTCTTATTTGCGGCAAGTGGGAGCCGCTGCATTTGTTTGTAGTTCCTCCGTTTGTGTGTGTTCGCGTTTTACGAGCAAGAAATGTGAGGCAGCATCAAGAGGGGAAGGTGAGAGGAAGCACGGGGGTAAAATGGAGGCTGAAATTTCAGAGGCAGAGTGGAAGAAATCCCCCTGAGCTGAGCCCACATATGAGCCGCAACCTGGATGATATTAGCAGATAACTACAGCCGTGGAGAGGTTTTCAGAGAATGACACTTTTCTCCTTCGGTTTGTGTTGCATAAAAATCTTTTTCTTATCAGCTGCGTCCAGACCAATCAGGCTTATTTCACACATTTGAAAGCGCACAGCAGATTATGTAAGCATTTATTGCTTACATGGAGATTTCACTCTCCATCAGTATTACCACCTAATTTTTCCACTGCTCCTCTCCGGCACGTTTATTATACAGTCAACTGACAATATAACAAAATGAGTATTTAAGTGATAAAATGTGTTCAGACATCGTGACTGATGTAGAGGTCTTATGTTGTCTTAACAGCCCTGTTAATTGGATAAAACACTCGAGAATCCTATCTCGTCTTGTCCTTTCGAAGGATTCTTGCTTCCTGGCTTTATCACGCGAATCACACAAACTCTTTAGAGAAATGATCCAACCTGGCGTTCATGGCTTTAGTCCAGGAGTATCTACATTGGAATAGAAAGAGCTGGAGTTACAAACGAGCGTTGGCTGGTGAGGGGGGGAGAAGAGGCAGCAGTCAGTGGGGTGAAAATGCAAAGGTTGAAAAAGAGAGAAATAAGCCAATAAAGGCAGGCAGTGGGCCTGGAGAGGGGGAGGGGGTTATGTAAGAGGAGGCAGTTGGTGGTGCTGTCAGAGAGAGAACGCAAGCGAGGCCCTGACACTGTGGACAAGCATCTGTCCCTCCGTCTCTTAAAACAGGCGTGTAAATGGCCAGTGTGAGCTCCCCCCTCGCCTGTAAACGGGCTCTACAGCACTGCATGGATAGAGATGGAGATGGGGATGGAGACGCACACCCACCACCACCACCACCACCTTCAACGCCACCCCCACCCACCCAGCTCTCCTCAGTCACCGTTGCTCATCCTTGGGTGAGAAATGTGAATGCTACCCCTCCCCCACTACCTATACAGAGCCGGAGAGCAGGGCAGTAATCACACACACGCCCAACCACACACACACACACACGCGCGCGCGTCTATTATCTTATAGCTTTCATAACGACTCGTGTTTTTGGATGCGATGAGGAGCAATAACCTTGCACAGTCATTCAGAATGATCTGAGTTGGCTCTTTATAGCTGGATCATTGACATTTTTAAATGGCTTCTGTAGCCGTGAACGTTTCATGTATGTGCGAGGAGATCATTAGACGCCACGAGACATAATGATGCCATATTACATTTTTTTTTTTGTTTCCTCTGTCATCTATTTAGTAAACGATCGTGCTGCTTTTGTCAAGGGCTTGCTCGGATAATTGTGGATGACTCCAGTTGGGATTATGAGAACATTCTTTAAAACAAGAGCTTTTTGAATTTAAATCTGAGGAAAGTAGAGACCTCAGTCTGCAGGGAGCTCCAGTCAGAAAGCTCCCTCTTTTCCCCCTCGCGGGCTCCAATCTGTCTTTGTGTGTTCTCCAGCTCTGTGGCTATGATTGGCTTTAAATATTAATTGGATTTTACTTTATTTATTAGCATCAAGATTTGGTCCAAAATGCTTCGCCAGACCCATTGTTTATAACAGGCCTCTGTAGTGGCGGTGGTGTTTTAAATGAACGCACAGGCACGGTGGGCGTTCCATGTCGAACACTCCCAAAGGTGATTACGGTTGAAAGCCTTCAGGCCTCGATCAGAAGTGTTTGTGCCTGCATGCGTGTGTGTGTGTGTGTGTCTCTTACAGTCAAATTGATCTATCGGTATCATTGGTTTGTACATCTGTCTGACGAGAATTTCATTCATTCGCCACTCCTGTAACAGCGACCCCGAGAGCATTAACGGATGGGATTTACGTGTGCTCCATGTCCAAATGTCTTGAGCTGGATCCCCGACTGTGATCTTGAAAGGCGCCATCTAAAACCCGGAATATTCTCATCAGATCAAGAGAGATTTATCTATGAGCTTGTCTTGGAATAAGACGGCAAGAGATATGTGACCTGAATGAAAGTGCGCTTCAGCATATCCATACATTATCTTTTCATCTAGGGTGAATGATAAGGGCCGAGACGGATGGCAGTTCCTGTCAAACACTCAGCTCGATGTGACAGATAATTACTCCACGATTGTTTTTTTACAGTCAGATCCCTAATTTCGGGTAGCTTTTATGACGATGAGTGCAGCCGGAACAGGGAGGCGAACGTTAGATAGAATAAAATACCCATAAACACCACTGTTACAGGTGAGAGCTGCCATTGTAGGAAAATTAAAAATGGGGAAAAGGCTATAAGATGAAGAGTAGTGGATGTTTAGGATGACGTAGCTTAGATATGAGAGGATATGATCCAGTGAGATTTTTCTGAAAGAATACAAAGCGTTCCTGCGTCTTCCCTGACTCTACTCATGAAAGGAGGACTCCTCATAGGGCCAGGCAACCTTGACCTCGAGGACATTGTGAAGGCAGGGCTTTGTAGTGAGCTTGTTATTAATAGACTCACAGCGTTTTGTTTGTAACCTGTATGATTTTGGCTGTAGAGTCACAGGTGATGGTGTGATGTTGGCTGCCATTTGATCGTATTTCTGTCCTGCCAGAAGTGTCGGGATGATGACTCTAGTTCTTGGCAGATTGGGACGACATCCCAGGTATGGGACAGTCGGAAGGCCTCATCCCCCCCTTAGTGTTTAGCTTCTTTCATGGAGCTGTTGTATCTGTTGCTGTTAGAAGTTCCCATTCCGGCCCTTTGGTTTCCAAGACTTCAAGTTTTCTGTATTGTTGTGCTGTGTTTTTGCATATGTGTATAATTCTTTCAACTCTTTTTGTATTTGATTATTAGTTTGATCATATATTTATTGGTTTGATTGGTTGTGGTATGGGATTTAATCTTAGCATTAAGTGAAAATTGTGCAAAATTAAATGAAAGTAATAGGAAGGTCCCTTTCTGACAAAACGTTCGCCCAAGACTTTATTGACAACACTCAAATTCAAACAACAGTAATATCCCTTAATCCTGCCCCAGTGGTACCTTACCCGCAACTTCCTACAGATCCTGTCACTTAACCAGAACCGGCATTTGCCGCGGTCGTTCGTGAAGATCTAGGTTAGCGACTTTATTGAGTTGATACCATTGACACTATTACTATTATTGCTTAGCCCCGTGAGCTTCTGAAGCTGGCACATCAGTTATTACAATTGTTTATTATTTACTCTAATTCCACTGAACACCAGAAGTGTCACCCAAAACCGTTTCTCTCCCCAGGAAACTCGTGGATACACATATTTTAAAGCCAGAAAGAGTAAATTCGGATATGACAATTAAAAACATTTGTCTTTTACGATTTTGGAAAGGGGTTGTGTAAGAAGCCACTTTATATTCAATTGAAGAGAAATAAGTCATAAGAGGAGGAAGAAAAGAGATAAATAAGCAACATCAGTGGATAATTCTGTGTTTCAGGTATTGTTTGGGTCTTTGCTGCTTTACTATTTTTAATCTTGACAAGAGAATGATAATAATAGAGGATAAAAGAAGGTAACATTCGGTTTTCTATTGGTCATTTTCTTTTTTTGCCTATGAAATCGGCCAAGAATTGAAGGCAGTTAGATTCAAAGGCAAATTTATTTAGTATTATTATTTTTAAAAAAGATTGAAACATCACTGCCATTAAGCATGAATATTTGACTGGGTTGATTGCATTTCAAAAACAAATATTTCTTAAATACAACTGAAAGAGGAGTCATGAATTACGTGTAGTGAATTTATTAAACTTTATCATATAGGCTTACCCCACATGTGATGTCATAATACCTCTGCCATCACTTTTAAGCCTCAGCATCATGCTGACATCAGATCACATTTCATCTGCTCCCTCATGCCGTCCCTCCCTCTCTCCCACACTCACCCCAACAAGCATTTTTTAAATTCAGTGGGAGGCCAAAACAAGCTGAAACAGTGTAATTTACTCTTTGAGAACTGTCTGCACTGGAGTTCACAGTCTATATTCAAACCAAACAATGCTAAATGTTTTGAAACATGTAACAGACAAGCGCTCCAGATTTCTTAGGATTTATTTGGTTTGGATTATTTGTATCTGCCTCAAACTTGCATAATGTTTGCTTTAACCGCCGGTGAGGTGTGAGGGTTTAGAGAGTTCCAGCACAAAGTAAACCGTGCGATGTGAAGTCAGTAAGTAGCAAAGGAACCAACAGGAGATGTAAAAAAGATCTAATGTTGGCGTCTTCGAACGAGAGTTGTCATAAAATATTGACTCAACCAACACCATAATTTGTGAATATTTTAATTAAAAATCTTAGCTTTAAAACATGTCTCCGTACTTCAATCTGCTCCGAAATATTATGATTGATTTCAGTCATTTCTTCTGAGTGTTCTTTCAAACTGTGCACAGCAATTTTGAAAATACCGTACCACAGTGAGCACTGATGGTAACAACGTGAACAGCTCTACAGGAGTTTTATGAACTCCAGTAAGATTTAGAGCAGCTACGGTTGTGCGAGTACATGTAGCTGGATTTTTTTTTAACCTTTACTCGTGTGTGACTTTGCAAAGAAAACATTCAGGCAATCAGATCCAGTTCAGCGTAGTTTCTCCTTAATGGGCTTAAACCTTTTTCAGAAGCATGTTGAAAAGCTGCCAGGCTTTGCATAGCAAACCCATAATATCACACTATACGGTTTAACTGAAAAGGGCTTTTTATATTTGGTACAGATTTATTTATAAAAAAAAATCAGGCCACAGTCGTTCTTGTCTGTTTTTTTGCAATACATTATGTCAAAATATAGCAAATCGAGGAAAAAAAATTAAAATTGAATTGTAGTTAGTCCCATTATGTTTAAATTAATATTGGAAATAAAAGGACATTTGTTGCAGAAACTCTCAATAACTAAAAGCTACAATTTCTACAGGTCTATTACTGCTTAAGTGACAAAAGTAGTAAGACTTTTGTGGCTCCAGAGGAAGCTGCATGTAATCTGAAAAACTGCTTCCAGTGATGTCACTCAGTGGCTCAGTTGCATTGTGGGTAATAAAGGCTTAATCGATGATCGTTAAACACAATTTGATGTGTAAAAATTGTGTGGAGTTACACTTTAATGCTTTGGTATTTACAAATTTGTACTGTTACGGTCAAAATGAAAATGATTTGTGAAAAAAATAATTTCATCTTTTTAAAGGTCTACAAAAATTAAATGACGATTAGAATGCCAATATTTCTTTTTACCGGTCTCATACAAATTCAGAGCACAGAATTCGATTTCAGTTGTCTGCTAGCAAAAACCTCCTACATCATATTTCATATTTTCTCTCCTGCGCTTGCCTGTCTGTCTCCCACACACACACACACAAGCACACACACTCATGCCCGACACAGACCTTTACCCAAAAACAAAGTGTTCCCTACCCATGAAAATTCGAGGGTAAAGAGAGGATGGTGAATCATGGGAAATGCGCTACGAAACAAGGGAGACATGGTGCACTGCAATATTTATGTGCACTTTGACAAAAGTTTGCTTTTTATACGCTGTAAGAGGGGGCAGGGACGGAGCGGCTGAGGAAAAGGCCAGTCAGAAGCTGACGTGAGCGAACAGGGGAGACTTTGACAGCCGAGCCACCATTAAGGGAGCTGAGGAGCTCAATCTGTGATGTGGAGCTGCTGTAGATGTGACCCAGGCCTGGAGCGGCTGTGATGAAGCCCACCTCCTACACTTCTCCTAAAAGCCTCCACTCAGTAGCTCCATTGTTCTTAACCTTTGCATCACGTTCGCAGACTGAACCTCATTGTTTCAACATGGAGGTTCTCAGTGAAATGCAGGACTCACAGGAACGTGTTGTGTCCTCTGCCAATGCAGATTGAACGGTTTACTCAGTACTGCATTTTGGCTGCAGTCTTGTGATGTACATGCAGGCTTTTGTACAGGTTACAGGTACACTCGCCTGAAGCTGCAGATCGTGTGCGTGGAGGTGTGTGTCCTGCTGGAAGCCGAGGCTGCCGTGCCCCTGTGATCCATATGGTCATTGTCAGAGGCCCTGCCAGGGCTCAGCCCTATATCAGCTCGCCTGTTTCCCTCGCTGGCTCTCGCTGGCAGCCAGGGGAGGAGAGGAGAGAAGAAAGGAGAAAGGGAGGGGATCGCTGTTTGTTTGTTTGCTTGCCTGCTTTTGTTTTATTTAGGGGTTTTTGCTGATCACAGTAGCGACTGGCCTAGAAATGTGACTGTGCTGTGCAGGGCAGAGTGGACTCCTGATTCAGCGATGGAAGCGTCAGATTTTCTGTGTGAGAGAGAGTAGCGAGGGACACACAGGGCCTTTGATGGAATGAGATGTTAAATGCTGCGCCACTGTAGCTGTCAATTAAAAGAATCAGACGATAGTGTTTGATAAGGCTGTACGTACGGATAAAACGATTTTTTTTTTTTTCCCTGCTCTGCTGGACTCGTTGTAGCAAGAATGTGCTAGCATTCTCAGCAAGGTGCACCAGCTCCATCACCCACATGCTGCCATGTAATACGTGTATATCCAATCAATATCAGAGAAGTGCTCGTCCCTAAGCCTTCTGACTCCTCTTCATTTTTGTGGGGGTGCGTGGGTGCTTTCAACAGCGCTTGTGCTTTTATTGCTTTTATTCCACCATCATATCAGCTGTTATTTTGGTAACACTTTACAATAAGGTACACAGTAGTAGTTACAGGATTAAAGAAATAGGAGCTCGCCACTGAATAACGAATACAAAAGGTTTCAAATAATTTATAATGAATGATTATATGGTAGGTAATCATAGGTTACTTGAGAGCAGACTGCCATCTTATGCAAAGAGGCAAATATTTGTGATTCTGCATGCGGACAACATACTGTACTGTGATGTAAATACTTAAACAGTGTGTAGAGCAGCAGGTCTTATTTAACGCAATCTAAGTCTTCCATGTTTCATTCCTAGGTCTATTAGTATGTATTAGGAATCATCAGAACCCTTCCTGTTTACATGTTGTCTGGATAAATTCAACATTATGTACATTCCCACAGCCGCGCCTCCTCTCAAACAGAGACGCCGTTTTCATTCACACTCATTTTTTTTCCAGTCGCTTCCATTCCACTGTTTATAAATTGCTTTTCAAGATCGCTGTCGATGAATCCAAACACTTCCTGCTCGGATGCTTCACATTAAGAGCCTTCCTGTGGCTGAAAGGGCGTAATCTATTTCATTCTAGGTGGGCTTTTAATTTGAAACATCTGCAGGAAGCGTTTTTTGTTTCATTTATTGCGACTCAACGCGGCTTGGTGAAATATGACGTAGCAGAAATGATTGGAATAAATGAATAAATGAAACGTCAGAGCAGTAGAGTGGTAAACTGATGCTGTGCAGATGGAATCTTGAAATATAGATTATGCAGATTTTAAAGAGTAATTCACCCCTCCCCAATGTTTCTTTAATCGCAGTCATTACTTCCTGCGATATCGGATTTTACTTGACAATTAAAGAGACAGTTGAGGCACATTGAGGTGAATTCATTCTTACCTATACATCATATTGATAGACAATACAGCCACACAAGATTCTAGCTCGTTATCTGGTGGACTGATATGCACAGAAGACGTTATATGTCACAGTTCCTTTTAGCTGCTTCAGTTTGACACAAAAGGCCCAAAGCCAGATGAATTGGTTATCACATGACTTTTTTTTTTATATTACCCACAAGTTTCAGTACTAACACCGCTGACATTGCCTTGAGGAATCAAAAATATTTCTCTACAAAATGTTAAAAGGTTGGATGATTCAAGCGGCCACACAAGAAGGGTGTCTAAACTTAAACTAGCAAAAGTATTTTCAAAATCAGGAACGATCTTCTCAAAGTTTGAGCTCAAATCTGACGAGGCATTTGATGACTCGGATACATTTCTCTGTTCACACAAAGGTAACAGTTCCGCTCACAATTCTACATGAGTGTCACACAGGACAATGCTAAATCCACTCGTGTACATTACTACAAAGATAAACTAATTTTGTTGAAAGCGAACATATAGTATGGGATTAAGTTACTAGGAACTATTAGTTGGCTGTTGTTTGATTCCAAATAACAGATTTGTACCTAAATAACTACCTTATTCTAAAGTGCTAACATTATTAAGCTGTGCGTTACTCTGCTCCGCTCACTCTTAGCCTGCATGTATACGTGACAGAGAAGAAGCTCCACACATTTCTGGCGATCACAGTCTCATTTTTGAACTCACAGGTAGATCAAATCCTGCCGTACATCAAAATGTACGAGCAATCTTTTGAGCTCCAATTAGCGAACCGTGCTCACATTCTTTGGGGTAAATCATCACAGAGAAAAACTGAATATTTGTTGTTCTTTCATCCATTTTCTGGGAACATGTGCATTTGTGTGTGTGTGTGTGTGTGTGTGGTTGTGGAGGACATTTGGCGAAGCAGTGCATTTCTTACCATGTGTAGCTGCTCTGAGTGCCATCTCTGTCTAATGCATTATCCAAGCAGCCCTTCAGCCATTTGGTCTGGCCTCTCATTTTGTGTATGTGTGTGTGTATGCATGTTTGTGTGTGTGTGTGTGAGTTGTTTTTTTTCGGTGTTCTTCATTTCTATCATCCCCCTCCTGTCTTCCACTGCCCTTCTCCTCCTCCGCTCTTTCTTTTTTCATACATAGTAGGAATCAAAGGCTTTATTTTCAGGTGTGCAGCCGTATTCAGAGAGGACGCTGCAGCAGTAAACAACCCAACAGACCTGTGCTTCAGTATGATTAGTGTAGTTTAATATGTTATGCACATGCAGTGCTGCACAGGAGAGCCACGGTCTCGGTCTTATTGTTTAAAACTGACTGAAGAATAGTGTCGTAATACGGTGGTAGGATCTCTGGCAACTAATTGCATCTTTGAGTCAAAGACAATTTCATATATTTATGATGGGGAGATTTATTAAATGCCAAATTCTTACATAATTTTTATCCTAGCAACATCTCTTATGTCATTGATCTGCACTCCACATATAGCTCAATCCTCTATTCTAACCTAAATGTATTTTTTTTTTGCAATCTGGATAGTGTATTCAAAGTTTTGACCATCACCTGGTTAGGATTAACATTATATTCAAATGATCTGATATGGAGGTTGTTGGGATTTTGCTTAAAATATAGTGTCTTTACAGTTGCTCTTGAAGTGCATCAATATTAACACCATTTTTGAAACATCTGTGAGAATTCTGCGTTCAAAATAACAACAAGGCGTTTACTTAACATTCTCCCAAATATTTCTAACCGGTAACCCTCGGTTTCAGTTGGTCGCCAGACATTAATATGCTTATTGTGAGCAAAATAATAAACCTTGCCTCGCCCATGAACATTTGCATGCAACAGCACACATAAAGGGTGTGTGTGTCTGTGCATTTAAATTCAGGTCAACTCTCACTAAATTCAGCACTTGCCAGAAACTACAGTTCTCTGTTTTTTCCCCCTCTCTTCGCTGTAACGTTACGTCCATGAAGTACTTTTCCCCTGCAGCTCCAGTCGGCAGTCAACATTACACTACATAAATGTATGTAAAGGGAGGTCAGCTCTGCAGATCACTGCTGCAGTCAGGCTGATAGACAGGAGTGAAGATACATTCACTTTTTAATCCCTGAAGCTAGAAAATGTAGTCTCCAATCTCTCCTCTTTTTTCGGTAACAACTCCTGATGAGAACAGAATTCGACCCTCTTGGCCCATATCTCAGCATTACCCATAAGAATAATGGTCAAGATACACTAAGCTAAAGTTAAGATCCAGGTTATAAAAATGTCCTTTTGTTATGCATTTGTCATTTTTCGTTTGGTCCTTGGTCAGAATTAATTATTCTAATAATCCTGATGAATTTGGACTCAGGACTCTGATTTGTGTGTACATAAACTAAATAGACTGCATTCATTGTGATATGTTTTAAGATAGGCTTAAGACGACCCCCAAATTTAGCTGTAGATCACCGTGATTTAAGTACTTAACCCCTTTTAAGATAATGTTTTTTGTTAGAGCAAAATCTTTACCCAAAATTTTTTGGGAAAAATGAAGCTATTTTGAGATGATATAATTTCTACAACACAATTGTCATCCTCCACTTGGATCTATAAGGGGCATTATATGTTTGCCGCTTCGTGGTATGTGAACAGTATAGATATTCAGTATAGTGTGACACCATATGTTCGTCTCATGTGGACTTCCTGTCACCCCGCCCCCACCGCTGAGCTGACAAGACAAGGGGACCGCTAACATTTTCCAGACATATGCCTGTTGTATGTGCACAAAAGCACAGATGATCCCTCCGTTTGTTATCAGTCATTGCTTTCTATTAGTGAAAATCGACTCCTTCTGCCCTCCGAGTTTGGAAAAAACAGAAGCACACGTCTCAATCTCAGAGACGGAGAGACAAAGAGAGACCATGCCCTCACCATGTTACGGATATAAGCAATACGAGCAATCCCAGCTTAATATCGTACATCTTATTACACTGTAGAGTACATCTTTGCCTTGAAATTGCTTTTATAGATTTATTACTTTTTGTTGCCCTCTGTGTGTCTGTGCATTTTTGTTCATATTTCTTCACAATGTCACACAACCTTTCTGAATACAAGCCAAATCCCAAATTCGTACTCATATCAGTGCCTTTACTCCTCTGATGTGGAGGTGATAATTCTAAATGCAGCATAAACTGTAGAGTGACGTCGCCTGCAGCTTTCTGGACGGTTAGTTGCCAACTCGCTTTGGAAACCAGTAATTCTCAAAATCACCAGCAGGACACATATGCTAACGGCTATGACTTGTTATTTGCTTTTTTAAACTGTAATTTCGTATTGGAGAAATAAACGTTTTCCTAATGAATACAATCAGTCAATACAAGTTTTCTATTGTCTTAGATCATTCTGCAGCCATTAGAAGAACCTCTACACTGTTTTTACACTTAGACATAATGCATTTTGTGATATGAAATGTATGATATGGACTTTTAGCGTTTGTCATCATGGTTTTTTATCAGCAATCATCGTTCAGGAGAACGATAAAGCCAATTCATCAAATTTCTGAATATCCAGTGAGTGAATGTCACATGTACAATCCAGTATTTCTATTTTAAGCCACTTCAACCTCCACCTCACCACATGGAGCTGATATTGTACTTTTTACTCCACAACATGTATTTAAAGGCTGAAGGGACTAGTTACTTTGCAGACAGTGAGGTGGCTGCATCAGCATTGAAGTAGCACATTTCTGAATTTATCGTTTTCTCAGCAACCACACCGTTTGACCTCATGCTGCCCCACCCATTTTTTTGTCTTCCTATTTCAAATGCAATACTTTGTTCTTTCAGCAGCTACACTGCAGTTAATGGACAGAGTTAGCTGTCCTTCTAATGTAAAATTTCACCACATAACTGTTTTTAAAGCCATAACTTCACTACCACACATGTTCGAGCAGGAAGCGTCTTATGGTTAATGTTACCTCGTGGCCCAGAAACCTTTATTATCCATTAGTTTCTGATGATTTTCAAAAGCATCCCGATTTACAAAACTGCCTTCTCTTCATCCAGTTGTTCACAGAAAGCTCTGCTATCCAACTTTAACACTAAGCACAGTAATGACAGCACTCTAAAACGGAAGTAAGATTACAAAATGACGTAATGCAGAATTGCCCAGGTTCAGGCAAAGAATAAAGTCAATGGGATTAAATAATCAGCCAATACCTAATATCTGAGGTCTATTTCTGTTGTGTCTGCAGCTGAGCCGTTCCTCCTCACCTGTTTATGTTCAGCACTCTGGACGGGTTTTCTGATTCTTATTTACAGTCACAACTGTGTAAAAGATAAACACTCATCTCTGCAGTGCTGAGGGTCACACTAAATGTAGTCTGGCCAGATAAGATACTGGATTATCATTGAATGGTGAAAGTTAGTGTATAGCATGCAGCGGTCCAGCCTTTGAGTTGGCTGCCACATTGTTATTTCTGTACATTAAGAATGATAACACCATTCACTGCTGATCTTTTTCACAAATTATTTTTGTGTTTTGGTGAATCGGCGTTGGCGTGATCTTCCAGGTTTTCAGTAAAAGACTTTGTGAATACTGACTTTATGTCTGACTGACCGTGAAAGCTAATGCTATGAAGAAATTCCACTCCAACATTAAGATTGTGATATTTATACAATACCTGAGAGCATCTCTGATTAATGTTTATGGTTGATATTAAACATTCTGAGATTTATGTATGAAGTAAACAACCTTTTGGATGTATAGATAGATATTATATCATAGCTCTTAGGGAGAATAGGAATTCTTGAAGTAGGCTTAGAACACAAATTAGGGGCAAATCGAATAAAGCAAAGGATCAACTAATCAATTAGTTGTCAACTTTTAAAGTAATGGCTGACGATTTTGATAATAAGAGAAATTGTCTCAGATTCCAGCTTCTTAAATGTGAATATTTTCTGTTTTCTTTACACAACATCATGTTATCTGTAATTCTGTTGGACTTTCTAAACCTAAGTCTATACTATATTCTTTTTTACATTTTTAACAGGTTTTATTTGGGAATCCCCCAATAGGTAATTTGGTTCCCATTGATACTCATGAGGCATTTGATAAACCTACACTTCTTTATGCTCAGTCTATTGGTAGATGTTTCGTCTTCCCTCCTACTTCAGCGAAAAAGAATTGCCCAAAAAAACAACAACTTAACATCGATGCTGTAAGCTACCATGATTTTTAGACTTCAGAATATTTCCTGTAATCACAATGAGACAGCGGTGAGAAAGGTCAACTGTTGCCATTCAACAACGACAGATAGCGTTGCCTCCGAGCTGGAGTCCCACAAGCCGAGACATGTGCGGGAGGAACAAAGCAGACATTTCTGTTTTAATGTGCGTGAGACAGCAGCTGGAAATAAATCACAACAGTATTACGAAACGCCAGCATCGGCTCGAGAGAACTTGCTTTAAAGCTGCAAGATACCTTTTTCCTACATTTTGCTCTTCCAGGTGAAACAGGGCTGGTTGGGCAGGGTAGTATCAGTAATGTAACAGTTAAAACTCAGTGTCATACAGTTTCATTATGTAGGAAAGCATTGTCGCTGATACACACTTCAACCTTCACCAAGGAGGTTATGTTTTCGCACGTCTCTGTTCGTCTGTTTGTTGGTTGGGTTTGTCAGCAGGATTACACAAAAACTACTGAAAAGATTTCCACGAAACTTGGATGGAGGATGGGTCTTGGCCCAGAACTGACCCCATTAATGTTTTCTGATAAAGGGACAGATCGGATGGATGGACTTCTTTACCGTATTAGAGATGGAATGTTTTCGACATTTGTGTTTTCTCAAGGGAATAATGCATTGATCTTGATTTATTTATTTTTTTTAAATCAGCCATATGAAGTGGCTGGTATCTATGAGTAAGAACAATTTGATGTGGATCCCAAATCTGGGTGAAGTGATAACAGGGCTGTTAATTTTGATATTGGATGTTGGGCCTTTGTTGGAGGTGTGTGCTCTACTGAATGCCATTCCAACAAAGTGTGTTTGCATTCTTGACCGAAGCTGATGGAAGGTTTGAGTAATAGAAAGGTTGTTTGACAAAAAATAGCACATATTCACTTGTACCAGTTAGATTTTTGTGATTTTTGTGATGATGACCGATTATTGTTTGAGATTTAATAGAAGAGAAATCCAAATGGGATTCCGATGTACAAGACTGATCAATGTAATGACTCATTTGTTAGTTTTTTCCTTTGATTGAAGCTGGTGCCTCAATTTAACGAGTGCAGTTATTCATCATATTTATCAGTTATGTAATGTATAAAAGTAGTAATTCTACTCCAATAAGGATAACCCATATCGATAACAATTGTTAGTCACAGACCCAGTCATTTATGCTGCGGATTAAAACATTGAGTCTTTTGGGGATTCATTGAGCCAAAAAAGCCAATATAAAGAAATTACAACATATTAATTTAGAAAGATAAAACAGATGCCAGCAGCAGATCTGCACATATGATCAGTTTAGCATTAGTAGTGAACAGCTTGAGGACACATTAAATACAAAAAAAAAATGTCTAAATTCTATGTAATCCAGATTTACGTTTTCTGGAAATGTTTTAATTCAAATCAGCTGTACATGGACATTAATTGTTGAGGTCTGGTTTGGATACATAGCACCATCTGATTGGTGTCACATCGATCGGCGCACGGCCTTAAAATTCTCAGTCCTGTGTTCAGAATGTCGAGGAAAGCGGCAAACGCCGATCCCCTCCCCGAGTGTGAGCCAGTGAGTGTCTTTTCAGTTGTCAGTTCAGGCTGTGATGATGCAAGAGAGGAGAGGATGCAAGGAGGAGGAGGGGGAGGGTTAGTAGAGGAGAAGGGCAGAAAGGGAGGGATGAGGAAGAGGTGAAGAAGGAGAGGTGTGGTGTAAAGAGAGAGGGATGAGAGGGGTAGAAGCCAGCGAGGAAGAGGAATGAAAAGGGAAGAAGATGAGGGGGAGGAGGGGGCAGATAGGAGCATGTGCTCAGACACAGCCCTGTGTGTTGCCATGGTGCAGGCTCAGTCAGAGCTGCACAGTAGCTTTGCTGCTCAGCTAGCTAATTACCCACAGACTGCAATGTTGATGCAGGCGGACGAAGCCTTCTGGATTTCCAGGAGCCCTTTTTTTTTTTTAATTGCCGCACTGACACACAGGCACGAGTCAAGAAACAATTAATCTCTTAATGTCTTTATGTGGGAAAAACGCATCTAAGATGACAAAGTGAAAAAATGCAATGCAGAAAATGTGCCGTGGGTATGTGGTGGCAGGGTTATTGAACGTCGTAGTGGTGCCCCGCTGCGTCAGCCATGCCACTTGTGTAATATAAAGAGCTCTTCCAGGCAAGAGCTTCATTGTCCGTAGACTGTCGCCGCTTACTGAGAGCTTGCAGATCCTGATCAGCCTGCTTATAAAACCCAATATGGGCCATTGTGGATTAATATTCACCATTAAAATTTCCAATTATGTAATCAGCCAAATCCAAGCCCTGCATATGCTCACTAGAATATCTCAGCAGCCAGGAATGAGCGAAGGGAGGGGAGGATGGGAGGAGGGGAGGGGGGTCTGAATGAGAGGAATGATGCAACATCAGTCCGAGCACCTAGAATTCAAGAAAATTACAGTTCTTGTTTGAGCTTTGGGTGTTAAAGAAACACGGTCTGCCGTTCTCACCGCTGTCTTGTGTATATAAATAAATAAAAAGGTAGCTGTTTGGTCTTTTTTAAAGCTTCTGAAGTGTAGAAGTAGAAATGAGGTGCGTCTCCAAGTAGATACAAGAACTTGCGGTGAAATTAAATGATCTTTTTTCCTTGTTTTTTTAATAATGTAATAAAACATCACCTTATGGTATTGTTTTTGATCCTGTGGAACAGTTTGACTAAATGATAAACAATTTTTATTGTTAACAGTGCAGACAAATCCTTGAAACTTAAATCAACTTAATACTTACTTAATAAACCTCTTAAGCACTTTTTTTCAAAAGCTAATCCCAACACAATACTCATAAGCTTACTGATTTTATTGTCAAAGAGCTCCTTTGCAAACTTTACATTATTTAAAGTTTAAACACCCTTTGACATTTTTTGCAAAGGATGTTTCATATTATTTCATTACAAATTCGCAAAAATTTTTTTTGTTGTTTTATAAACCAGTTTCAAGATATACTGTGGTGTGAAAATTGTCGATTTTAGTGTATATTTGCTTAGTTATGGTATTGAATTCTAACATATTAGTGTTATTAAAGATACATATATTTAAAATTTAAGTCAAGTTTCATGTCTATCAGAACAAAATATTTTGTAAAATTATAATTAAGCATTTGTTAAATTAAAAAATCCTGTATGTTTTTATGTATTTTACGGGGCTCTTCCGAACTGGTTGCAGATTGATAGTTTATGTTAGCAGACTCCATTTTTAAACTAATATTTTCTGTTGTTGCTCTGTTAGTGGGGGAAAGAGGTGATCAATACTTGAAAACGGCCACAAATTTCTTCATAGAGCCCATTTTCAAAAGTCATTGCAACTGATGCTAATAATGATAATTGTGTAATACCGTATACCATAAAATTATGATAATTTCTGAGATGGTTACCGTACTGTGAAAACCTCATACCGTTGCACCTCTAGTTGGAACGATTCACACTCTTTTTTTTTTTGGGATAAATGACACGTAAAGAATCCATCTACAGAGAATCCCCGGGCGACAGTTTTGATAATCGAATGATTGATTGAATTTTGATTGTGCATAAAAGAGCAAATATTGTGACTGATTTCAGCTGGTTTTCTTTCTCTTCCATGATAATAAACTAAATTTGGTTGTTTTTTGGGATTTTGAATTTGGTTTTCAAATTCATCTTCTGAGACTGAACAATTTCATGACTCATTTTTGTCTTCGATTGAAGATGGTGTCCTCATTCATTTAGTGCAAAGATTTATTTTATTTATTGGCGAGAGTCCATTTTTCTGTCCAGCAGAACAGGTTTGTCATGTTTTAACAGCCAGCTGGTTTAAAAGGTTTCATCACAGGAACCTCTGTTAGCGTAAATATCCTTAAAAGTGTTTTTAGATCAGCATTTGTGTCATATTATCTCCAGTCCAATATGGCTGCCGCTCTAATCTCAGCCAGGAAGCGTTCTTTAGGGGACGCTGGTGTGTCGTGCTTGAACACAACCCGAGGTGTGCCGAGAAGAAGGACAAATCTGGACCCTCAACGGGAGGCAGATTGATTTGGCAATCAGTAAAGTGCTACAAACGTTTAAAACAATGCCCTGGTTTTTTTTTTTTCTTTTTCTCCCTCTGCTGTTTGGCGCTAAATACATCGGCATATGGATAAATGTGCTCATGTATTCATAACTATCACAGGGAAACTGGAGGCACGGCTCATGTTTCTGTTGCCTCGCCCGTTGTCCTACTTACTGTAATTCCTTATCACTTGCAACACCTACACTTATTATGAGCCAAAACTCAGGCATGGGTAGTGAATGGAGATATGTGAACATGTGGGTGTTCCCGAGTGGAGCTTATAGAAAAGGAATGAAACCTCGACGATGATAGGAGTGACTCTGCTGTATGTGGAGACAAGCTGGAAGGAGGGGACGGATGGTCATTGGGCTTTACGTCGGAGCGGAGCTTTAAGCACTCGCTGTTGTTTTATCGCTGTCTCATGATTCTGATTTGTGAACCAGCACCAGCTGAGGAGCCGTAGTTTCCACTTATTCTAGCCACAAATATTACAGCCACATTTAAAAAGAAAAAAGAAAATGACAATAAAGTCCAATTGTGAGTGAAGGTTTGTGGCGTAAAAGGCCACAAAAGAAAAATAAAGGAACAATTCCCTCTCGTTTTTCTGCCGTGAATTGCATCAGATGGGTTTAAGGATCATCATGGCTTTAGTGGAGAGTGTTTGTGACATCACTGGGTCCATGAAGCAGAATCACAGTCCAATGTTGCCAATTAAAAGAAACAAATAAGTCTAAAATTGGAAGGGTCTGATTGCAGTTCAGAAGATTGTGTTCTGAGGAAAATGAAGGTGACAAAAGTGAATCAGAGCAGAGAGCATTGAGAAAGTACGGAGCGTTGTCGACCATCGGGTGTGTTTTCTGGTTGTATCTTGTTTCAGGTTGTTAATTTTTATTAGGCTCCCTTTAAGCTGCAGTTAGATACTTTTCGGTGAATTCCTGTAGTCAATAAGTTTGGGATGTAAGGGGGGAGAGTTAAGACTAATGGAGGCAGAAAGAGGAACTTAACATCATTTTGAATAGATAGTTTGCTATTTTTGGGAAATCCACTCATTAGCTTCCTTGCAGAGAGTTAGATGAGAAGATTGAAACCATCCTCAGGTGTGTCCAGTAGATTTGAACCTACAGCGAGGAGCCGGTTAGCTTAGCTTAGCATAAAGAATGGAAACAGGGGGGAACAACTAGCCTGGCTGTGCCCATTCACGAAATTCACCAGCATCTCTAAATGTCGCTTGTTATAACGTGTATCTATCCTCTCATCTAACTCTCTAAAGTGAATGAGATTGCTTTAATATGTTGACGTTGGCATTATGAATACAGGTTGGCAATGTGATGTTTTAGGGCTCATGTGCACTAAACATAATTTTCTAGCAGAAAAAGTGATAACAGTGTTGATTGGGAGCGCTGGGTTGAAGCCCTCTTGCAGTCAGATAAAATTCAGGATAGACAGGCATGACCAGAACAAGCCTTTCCTCCATTTTCTTGGTTACCAGGGTGACGGATGACAAGTCCAACCCAATCTCATATATGATTGCAGTGTTTCCCCTAGGTTTTGTTGTTGGCGGGATGGGGGGGGCAGAACATTCCTGAATTAAAATATATAATATATATATATATATATATATAGATATATATATATATATATATATATTAAAATGTATTTAAAAATTTAGCCATCAATACAAGGCCAGCTGACTTGATATCTTGCAAGGATCATACAAGCTGGCTTACATAACATAATAATAACAGCTGTTTAAAGTTTTGTTCCGATTAATTCGGCGCTACCCAAGCCAGCCGTAGTAAGTAACGCACTTCTGGTCATTTTCACAAAATAAAACACCCGTTGTCCTTTAATTATAAAGAAAACCATAAGGATAGAATTTGCGCTTTTATTTTATAAACAGGAAGCGAACCTCCCCTCGCTATGGCTAACTTGAAACCGCTGTAACTCTGTTTTAAATTCCGCTATAGCGCCGGTAACTTCAGGTTTTAAAGCTTTTTCGTTTGAGAAAGTAGCCGTTTAGTTCCCTGTTGTGCCGCCAGTTTATCCAAATAACGCTTGTTTGCACATTTGCTCCGACGTGGTGGGAGAAGTCCAGACCAGCCGCACCTGTAGCGGAGCGGCGGAGCAGCCCAGCCCGGGTCTGCTGAGGCGATCTGCGGTCAAAACTTCACCGTCATACCGGTAGAAGAACACGAGCCTAGATTTCTACGTTTTTCAAGGGGGGCGGGGGGCCGTGTTAGCGGGGTGGAGAATGGTAGGGGAAACACTGGATTGGTTGCCTGACAAAAAGGGGCAACGGCAACGGCAATGACAACCAGAGTGCCTTCCTGAAAAGTGTTTCCAACAATGTTCAAACCCAGAGAGATCTGTGATTTTATTCAAGGTAACAGCAGTTTAATTCAGTTCGATCTGTTGCTTTAACTTCTGGGGAAATATCAGCTGACACATCATAGATTGAGGAAGAAATGTGACTAAATGTAGATGGAATAAAACTTTAAAATGCCTTCTGATGACCTCATCTATGAACATTTCTGTCTGAATCATCAGCACAGGGTCAGATCCTTTGTATTTCAATCAAGCCTTTATCTAATATTAAATACAACATATTTAAATCCACTACATCCAAATACTTATATGAATCCACATGCTTTTTTAAAAATCAATATCCATGCATTATTCCCTTAGAAATTCACAAAAGTGCCCTATGTTGCAAGATTAAAGAATGACTTTATCTGCTTCAGCACTGGAAGTCATCGTTATTTTGTAGTTTTTGTGTAACCCTGCCGACAAACCGACCAACCAACAAACAGACAGGAGTGAAACGTAACCTCCTTGGCAGAGGTAAAAGATTTAAAAAAAAAAAAAGGTTACATTCAGAACAGGAGTGTAATGAAGTCATGTCATATTTACAACAACAATAACACTATAAACCCAATAATATCTCACTGGAAAAAACACTCAAATGTTAATAAATCAACTAATAATCCTGAGATGAAACTACTGAGTGAAGCTGAGGAATAATGAAGTCGGTGTTCTCCCTCCTCCCTCTGCTGATGTGGGTGGGGCTGTTTTTTGTCTCAGCCAGCAGCCAAGTTTACAAGGATTTGCCACTTTTAGGATTATCACAGTTACCACATACAGACTGCGTTTTGTTTGTGCGTAGCAGCAGCTCTTCTGTAACAATCCGCTGTTACCTAAGCAGGCGCTGTGCTCGAGTAAAAACGAAGCAGAGTAAATTAGAATATCGCAGAAATCAGTCTAGCAGTGTTCTATGGTTAGACATCCTCTACTCAATATTTAACTCAATCTCAATTTTAGGATTTAGGAAAATGTAAAGATGAATTGCTGAATGCTTTTCCAACCTGTCAGTGCCAAAATCTATGTCTCACTTTGTCATGTCAAAATAAGACTGTTACCTCAGCAACACCATGAGCATCTTCACAGAGTCACACAGACCAAAACGGCACACACGCCGGGACACAAACAAACAGTTCAAGCTCAATTCAGATGAATAAACCTAAAGAAGCCCCCTTTCCCTGTAATGAAACCGCAGCAGCTGAATAATACACCCCTGTCGACGGAGGAAGGCGACGTGACGGTGCTGAGAGCATCAAAATGGCAGCACTCAGTTTGTGTGTGGTTGTGCACTGTCACCGGTACTCAGCGCAGGATCCAAAACACCAGAGAGGAACAAGCTTAGCAGCTCTCTCAGCTTAGCAACAAGGGGTAGCAACTCGTCAAGAGCTGTGAGGTAACACGCTGCAGTGACCTCTGATGTAGAGGAAGCAGTGGGGGCGGGATTATGTCAAGTATACTGGTGACACTCACACATGACACACTGCCTTCAGTGCGGAGCCTCTCCAAAGAACAATCGGTAACTTCTACTGCCCGCCTGCTGGGGTGGGCTGTGTGACGGTGACACTAGTGAATCACCTGCTTTAACAGTACAGTAACTGACTTAATGTATGGCTAAGAACAACAATAGTGGTAATAGTGGCAACTGACCTTCTCACAGCTCCTGTGGCTTTGTCACCCACTCACTGACAATAGCATTCGAAAGGCGGGGATGACTCAATGACAGTGACAAATCACTTCCATGCTGCGTCACATACGTGTACTGTACAGTTCTTATATATATCAAGAGATTGGGATGCTGGGAAGTCAGCAGGAAATACTGAGATCTTTTACTTAAAGCAGAAATAGACAACTTTTCAACTTCTCCCCCTCCTAGCCGTTCCCTGTGGTATTACAGGTAGCAACATGTCTACCAGCCTGGCTACTGTCCAAAGCAAAAAACGAACGTAATTGGATGTAGAAACGCCAAACTCAGTGCTGTGAAAAATCAGAGTAAAACACTGGGTTGTTTTGATAAGTAGGCAGGTTTTGTTACTTCCTGATCTAGTGGAAGAATTCCCATTTTGAGTCGTCTGTCCTGGTTGTAAGGGGAACACATATTACAGTTAGAGCGCTCACAATCGCAGGGATGGCTGTAAACTCTTGTTTTACCTCGGTTTCTGATACCCTCCTCCCCTTTATCACCTCCTCCATCAGCTGGGATCTTTTTCTTTTGCAGTGTAGCGTTTCCTCAGTTATTCCAGTTGTTTTCCATCGTTACCTGGGGTTAGCAGCCGAGGAAAGAAATTATTCTTGCCGTTTTGGTTGCACAATGGCAGACGCGCTTCCTTCATATTGACTTTGAATTCAACCTTTGAAACGACCATGCAGAATGGCCCATTTCAGATTTAATATGTATTTTGTTGTTGGTTGTAAATCACTGACGCATTGATGTGTTTAATGTCGCAGCAGGTAAAGGTGGAGCTAATTTAACTATTTTACAGACTGCCTTGCTCGCATAGATTAATAAATAATCATTCATAAACATTTATTTGTACATGTTGTGCATTAATACACTCACTACGCAGCTAAAACTGCCAACTTGTTAATGTAATGGGGTGAAAAAGTACAATATGAGCCTCTTAAAAGGTGTGAAATAGAAGTATAAAGTAGAGTGGGACCAATTTACTGCTTAGCTGATATTATCGATCTATCAGGATCAGCCTATGTGTTGCCTGATGTGGGTGCACTGATGTCATTTTTGATGGTTAAGTTTATTGTTAAGTTCCCTGTTACATATCTCTTTCACAAATGTTTATTCGTGATTAAATGTGTGAGTATCAGCTGAATCGGGATATCAGAATGTTTTCGGTATTGTCATCAGCCTCATAAATCACTTGGTCTGGCTCTAATGCAAAGTGGCAAAAGATGACAACACAAGTGCATGAAAATTGTACTTGAGCGCGGCACTTCAGTAAATGTACTGAGTTACTTTCCACCGCTGGTACTCAATTTCTATGACAATTAATCGTTATAGTTGGTTATTGATGCACACCACTTGCCCACATATACTGTATGCGCATTATAGCATGAATGAATGCACACACGCACATGGACAGTTCAGTCAGTTGTTAGGTAGACTTGTAGAAGGCCTTCTCGTGCACCACTGGCATGAATATTCGTTACACTAAGTACTTCTCCCTCTGTGGCTGCACTTGTGAAGGTCAAACTGGCCAGCTCTCATTTGGAGCTGCTCAGCATGACAGAGAGGTAAGCCAGTGCATGCTTTTGTAATATTACATAAAGATGAGGAGGGAGCACTGCTGACAGCTGTGACGGGGCTATTAATTATGGTTTCATGAATGTGCGTCTGTGGTGTGTGTTGGAGAGTGTGTGTGTGTGTGTGTGTGGGGTGGTGGTTGGGGGGGGGGGCAACATAGTCACAATGCTCAATCATAGCCTTCAAATCAGAAAACTTTGAGCTTTATTGGGGCCGTTTTATGGGTGAACTAATTAATTTCCTTGTGGCTGCTTTATTGAAATGACTGCATGAATTCGGCGCAGCAGAGACGGAGCAGTTGACCTTTACCGCCGTGGGGATTTTCTTATTACATCTCATTATTCCGCCTTTTTGTCCGCAACAAAGAACGCTACATAAAGTTTCAACGCGTTTGACGGTAAAACATCATTTCACCCTCTCTCAGCTCCATCCTTCTGTCACTTCTTCTTCTTCTTCTTCTTCTTCTCTCACCTTGCCTCTCTCCTTCCCTCTTCCCTCCGGCGCAGGGGCCACAGCGTGAATGAGATGTTGGGTGCATGGTAATTGAGTAGGTATTGATTGGACTGCAGCGTGGCCTACGAGAGGCCAATGAGAGCCAGGGGATCAGAGCAGCACCACTGGCTGCGTATCTCATCCCACATTCTGCAGGAAAACATGAACGCTGTATCACCAGAGGCAATCAGAAAAAAAAAAAAAAAAAACAGACCGATGTTACATTTTTAGATAACATAAGCACGTCATAGTGCGCCTTGTTCTCCTGTCTGCTATTAGCTCTGACTGTAGGACGAGGAAGAGCTTCCTTCAGCGTTGGCTGTATCATTTGACTGACTGGGTGCATCATCTGAGCGGGGCTGACTGTCATATTTCACTGCGATGTCACCACTGGAGACTGAGCTGCCATGTCGGTGTGCCTGGGCGAGAGAGGCACCGATGTGGAAATGTTTGCTAAGGAGGAAGGGGTTATTGCTCCGTCAGCATGTGCACAACCTCTTCGCTCTGTACCTACACTCTACCTGCGACCAAGAGAAGCGTTTTTTTTTTAAAACACGACAAGCAATGCGGACAGATTTAGGAGAAAGGTGTCACGTTATTGTCACCTGCAGGGATGACGATTGTGTACACATCTTGCGGGGTTTTAATTATTAGATCTACTGTAAGTGTTAAAATCATGACGTTTCGTTATGACAGTGTGTGTGATGTTTTGATTAGAGCTGTGGTTTTTTTAGGGCCAACGCCATTAATAAGGAACATAAAAATTCAGATATGGATGTATCGGCCAATTTTCTTACATCTGCGTAATTGATACATGAACACACATTTCTGCAGTGATCCCTTCAACACTGTTATCAAACACATGTGACAAAGATACATATGTAATTGAGGCAGGATGAAGCAGCATCCTCTGTCTGTAGTCAGCAGTCTGTGGTCATGTAAAGTACCAGAGTAAATTGTAGTTAGTTACACGACATCACAGGTTATTCTTAATTCTGACGCTAGGATTTTTATTTTTACTGCAGATGTATATTGATTCCAAATATTGGTTATTGGCCTCCCTTATAATCAGTATCGGTAAAACGCAGTATCAATCTGTTCCTCATCAACATGCATGCCAATTTCTCATTTCTTTTCCATTTTACATCACAGATAAACTTACATTAAAGACAGGCAGGGTGCAAACATAAAGCCTAAAAATTGCATTGTGAGAGTTAGACATGCTTAATGCTCCCATGTTGCATTGCAGCCCCGAAGAACCAGTGATATTTTGGAAAATATTGCTGCTTATACCATATGCAGTACTCATATTCTTATATAGTGAGCTGTACCCCACACACATACATGAACACATGCAGCCTACATGTCAACCCCCAGGACTTAACATCACTCAGTCTCTTCTCCTCCTACCTCACCTCATTCATGACAGGACATTATTACCTTTTCCTCAGATTACAGAAGTGTTCACAATAGCTGAATTTGGTCATTACTGATAAGAAATTTCACGGCATTGTGTCCTGACAGGGCGCAGCGGTCTGCGGCACAGAGCTGGGCTCAGTTCTGATCTGTCATTCTTCGGTTTTTATACCTTTTGGTTCTTCAAATGTTAACCATTGCTGGAAAATGAGCAGCTTTGGTCACTCGGCCCTCATTTGACACTACAAAATTAAATAAGGACAGAGCAGGCACACTTTTGTGATGGAGGCTTTTGCCCAAGCTAGCTGTTTCCCCCTGTTTCCAGGTATTTTGCTAAGCTAAGTTAGCTGGCTGCTGGCAGTAGCTTCATATTTACTGTACGGACATGAAAGTGGTGTCAGTCGTCTCATCTAACTCCAGGCAAGAATGCACAAAAGCCTATATCCCAAAATGTAGTGCTTTTTACTTTAACCTAAATGATAGTTGAGTCATATTATGTCCTATGAAACACAGTGTAGTCAGGTAAAAAGGACCGTCAGCTGCGTGTCAAATGGATAAAATTCCCGTTTTTAAACACACGTGATGTTCATATTCATATAAATCTCTCCCCCTCACTCAATTGCTGCCATGTCATTTTTGAACGCAGCTTGTCTCCCTTTGACTCATGACGTATGGATTTGGGAAGTCTGTGTGTGTATGTGTGTGCATGCGCAGCACCGAAGGCAGTCAGGCACATCCAGCCCATGGCCATGCATGTGCGAGCACAGAGCCGCATAAACTGCAGTGAGAGCCCTGAGAGGTGAAGCAGGGGGAGGTGACTAAGCGGGCTCGCTGGCCAATACCGTGCAAGCACCGGTTGCCATGGGAACACATTGATTATTTAACAATTTGGATGGAGCCTGTGCCCTGCACTTGCCAAGGTTCAGTGGGATGCTTTGTGGCTTTACTGTCCCGAGGGTCCGCAGCCAAGTGAGTGTTGTGTGGTGCAATGCCACCGGGACATTGATACACATCCGCCGTGATGCTGAGAGACAAGAGACAGACACACAGTCTCAACTGACAGAAGAGCAAGATGATGGATTGATGAATAAGAGACTATTATGAACAGATGGGTGAATGAGACGAGGGAGTGAGAGAAAGGAAGCTCTGTAGCGGGTGGATTTTCATCACTCCTGGTGGTCAGTAGGGACTTGTTGTAATGATCTCATGCTGGGGAGGCAGTCTGGACTCATTGTCATTGTGTGCACAGGAGGTCCAGTATGCTGACTTGATTCAGTGTCTCCAGTCTGTGTGTACGGGTGCATGTAGTGTCAAAGCGACCGTAACCCTGAACGCTGCATTGCAGGTGGACAGAAGTAAAGAGCAGCATGTCTGTGAGCAGCCTTTACTGTTAGTGTTTGAATTTAAAGGAAATAAAGGAATGACAGTCAGCCTCACGCACGTACTACACAAAGCAGTTTTTAAAGCAGTTGGGGCATCCCTCAAGATGAACTCATCCACACCTGGGTAAGGAACAACGCTTGGTAATGCCAGGTGTAAGTGCTCACAGAATACATTGTGATCAGGCCAGGTGTACATGTCCTCCACCCCGCTTGGCAACATTATTACAGTTTAGGTGAAATGAAAAATGCCTTTTTAACCCTTTTAGATCGCATCCTCTGTCATTCTGTGCACCTTTTTAACAATATATGCAAAAATACATAGACATATCAAAATCCAATCATGTTTTCTTCCTGTAAAACAAAACATGACATGCTGCTGTAGGCTTGAACCAACCAGTAATAGACATCAATCAGTTTTCATCTTTTCGCAGCACAGAGCTTAGATTCATCAGTGAGCCAGCTTGCATCAGCATGGTACGTCGGTGTGTCTTTGAATATTCGCCACCTTAAATCTTGTTGTGTTTTCACAAAAGTCGGTGAGGCGATCATGATGTTGATAGTTGGTATTTAGATTTTCGACTATTTGGTTTTTTGCAACGTGACGTCTTTCATGATGCATTGAGAATACATTTTCCCCCCTTTCGAGTCAGTTTTGAGTTTAAGTATGATTTAAGTAGAACACCACATAAATGAAGTTATTTATAAAGCCTTTCTTTGACTTTGAAATGATCTTAAAGCAAAGTCTCGACTTCATTTTTTTGATGGTTATGTTGGGTTATTGCAGCTTGTGACATACGCTTCCAATACTAAGGTGAACTTTGCACAGCAGCGACACACTTTCAAGCTGTGTGGTTGGCTTTGATTGTCAATCTGCTATTTAGTCCACTAAATAATATATGTTGCCTGGTTTCAGCCTTCTCTACCATCGCCGTGATCTCCTCTTCCAAAATTGAGATTTTTCTCCTTTTTTGTCCACAGCTAAAACCCTCATTTGCGATGCATTATATAAGGGGAAAATCAAATGATAGGTGCTGTCAGTTTAAGTTGTTTTGCAGTGTATGGCTCAAAGGTGTGTAAGTTACAGAAACCTGCTTATTTAACTTTTTCACGCTCAGCATCTTTCATGAATCAAACGCAAGCACAACGCTGAAAAAATCAGTAGAAAAAAATGAGGTTCAAGTAGAAAATCTAAGAACATTTTGACAAATGAGGCTCCAGGTCTGTAGCTGCAACTTTTCACTGCCTCACCTATTGAATCTCTTCAAGTTATCTGACCCACATTCACCTGAAACACACTTCCAGACATTCCCATTCGCTCCCGGTTTGACATCAATCTGTAAGAGACCCGCTTTTGTCTTCACCTCTGTGATCCTCAACCTGCCTCCCATGGTAGGAAAAATCCAGATACTGTAAGATCGTGTTTGTCTCCTGCCATCCTCTGAGGGCCTATTATAGCGCAGACAGATCCTTCCTCCTGTGTGTCTTAAACGTCTGTGGTCTATGATCAGCTGCGCTTCTCCTTCCGGGCAGCGGGTTCAAACACAGATGAAAAAAATCAGGTAACCAGCAGTCCCAAGGAGGGCGGGGTTAATCCAGGCTAACCCAAGTTACCTTTGTAAATTGCTAAATGTTAAACAAACTCATGTTGAGATTACCCATGACAGATTATCTTCCATTATTCCTTTTTGTTTGCTTGTTATGTGAGATTCAGATAGAGGGATTACGCAGCAATCCCAGGCCAGGATAATACTGCTGTTTTCTACGACTGATGGGTTTATTGTCTTTCAGCCGGACTTGTAGGTTCACTGATCCCATCGGGCGCCACTATGATACTTATGATAAGCACTGCAGCCATTACTACCGTAACAGGTGTGTTTTGTCACATGTGATCTCAGTAGTGGATTCAGTAGCTTATTCTGTCAGTCACCGAGGGACAGTTGTAGCCAGTGTATTCCCATGTGTCGCCCTCAGGCTGTGTTTCATCACTTCTTGCAGCACGGGCTTTCGGCTTTAGGGTTTGTTTTTTTTTGTTCACAAGACTGTCACAAACATGGCCGCCGTGCACCGGCAACACGGACGCTGTTACTATGAAACCCTCTGCTGAATTGAGGGCATATGTGTTATGAGTTGGGGTCTTAGATGAAGGGTGGGGGGGAAAAAAAAGTGCAAAGCGTTCATGAGAAATGTGCAGACACAAGCACAGACGTGAGCATCTGTTAGTCCATATGCAGATTACAATGAAGGCCTGATTGTGCTGACTGGGAGTGGAGGAGAGTGAGTGAGGAGGGGGGAGGGAGGGAGGGAGGGAGGAGGGGGGTTGCAGCCACAGCTGTCCAGAGTCATAGCACATCACCACCGAGCGGAGCGGGTCAAATCTACAGCTTCTGTTTGTGTGGAGAGTAAAGCGTCATTACCAGGAGAGACGGAGTGACACCTGCACGGCTTGTGAGGTGATGAATGATTTTAATCAAAGGATCAGATCTTCTTAAGAGTGCGTTTCGAGCTACTGTCTCGTCGTGGATGCAGGAGTGTCGAAGCCTCGTGTAGCTTGATTGAAAACCCTTCAGTTGCTTTTAAATACTGCTCGAGTGGTGTAATCATAGATGTTTGTAATGGTGTACATGTCTTATCCTGAGGGCTTAAATCGAGTCGAGGTTGGCAATATAGATGAACTCTCCTGTCGCAGTATCTGTAATTTGATGTCATGATAGTGATCTGATATAGATGTGTAACCGTCATAGATTTGCCATTTTACTGTTTATATTATTGAAGCGTTCACTTTAATATCTCTGGATTTATATCACCAATATGGCTGATTTTTGTTGCTCGCTTGCCTTAGTAACTAACTAGTCAGGTATTTAGGTTTAGATTACATTCTAATGTTTTAATTTTCACCAACCGATCTTGATCTTTTCTTATAGGTAGATGCTTTTGGCAAAGAGGTTGCCAAGAATGTTCACTGCAGCCACACAATGATCTCTTTCCTCGACTAACCCCGTGGTTTTGTTGATTAAAAGCGACCTCACTGTGACTGAAAATTTAATCTAATCTAATCTCATCTCATCTAAATAAAGAAGTCTTGACTTTTGGCTCCACATGGTCGATCTTAATACCATGCCCCCTCGTGACAGGTGTAAATAGCCGAATAATGTCGCCTGACTCCTGTCACTGATAACTGGTTCATTTATGAACATTTACTAAGAAATTGTTTATTTTTGCAACTGATGTTTAAAATACTTTGTAAATTGTGAAATAAATACCGTGTAGTTCATCTTTAAACAGGACAGCCATTATAAAGTTGCAATTGGTGTTTATAAACCCTCACAGTGATAAATGGTTTACAAAGCATTTAATTGTGTTTTAACAGTGAAAATCATGAATTAAAGGTTAAGGCAAAAGTGTATAAGTACAATCATTCTCTCTTGATATTATTACATTAGAACACTCAGATAATGAACGAAAATGAAATCCAAACCATTTTTTAACTTTCTTTGATCAAACTGTAAAGGTTTATTACACTGTGCACAGAAATGTGAGTAATTCAATTAATCACATTGAAATATGATCATTTAAAAAACTCAAGAAATAGGGTTATTAAATAGAGCCAAAAAAAGTCGAACAAAAACAAATTGTAACAAACTGCAGGAGAAATATAAACTTAATTGAGTACCCGACACATTTTTTTTTTTAAACTTCAAAGTATTATTTTCGATCACCAAAGATTTATTATAGTACCATAACCACATGCTCTAGATAATATTGAATGTTATATCACAATATCATTTATTTTCCTTCTCTGTGTACATCTAAGATTGTACTAGTGCTACAGAATGTCAGTTACACAGTCGACATACAAAATAGCATCAAAGTTAATCAGTAATGTGTGAAGATTCAGGTTGAAGATCAGAATCAGCTGCTGGGACTCAGGCAGTATCTGCATACATTAAGACGGAGGTGAGAGGGTGAGATTGGGTGAGGTGGGGGAGGGTGGTGGCGGTGAGATAGGCAGCTAGTGATTTTCTCCTCAAGTGTTGGACCTCAGGAAGTGTAAGGTCCCCAAGCAGCGTCGTCAGCATCCCCTCACCCACACAGCTCAATCAAATCAATAAAAAGTAGACAGCCAGTGTGCTGAACTAGAGGATGGCCATCAAGCTGCTCCTCAAACCAACCAGCCACTCCTTCCTTCACTCTTCTGCTTCCACTCTGGTCTCATAGCCTGTCAGTTCGCTCTGCAGGCATGGCATGGAAAAAGAAACACCAGGTGGCACAGTAGAGCCGAGCTGGAAGTTAATTGAGCTGTTAAAGTTAATATGTGGAACTTTAATCGTGTTTTAAAGGCCGATAATGATACTATAGGTCAATATCGCCAATCAGGTATGATTCAAATACATGAAGAGTGATCAGTGTTTTCAGAGGGGAGCATCAACAGGAGCATTTAGACCAGACCTGTTCGACCACTGTTTTAGACCGGCCAGGTTTTGAAAAAGTGAAGTGCTGAGGGCCCAAAGATTTACATTCCCCATGTCTGATCGCCTTGGACACTCATAATACAAATGTGTTGAAACATAACCCTTTTTTTCTCTCTGTTTATACTGGAAAATAAGTGCTGTATATACAAAAGTGCAGGAAAAAAAGGTTCATTTTAATCTAAAGAGTAGGTTGTCAGTTTGAATTCTAAATGCACTGTGTTTAAACAGCCTGGGTAAAAAAAGTAATTAAATAAGAGTATTTTTGAGCTGTGCAACGGACAAAACTAATGAATGGGCTAATTAGCCAACTAACAAAATGATCAAAGGGCCAGAATTCGGCCGCCAGTGAAATAGATGTAATTTAGATGATGCAGGGTCAAGAAAAGTTCCTCATGACATCTGTATTAAATATGTTTTTGAAGTTGATAACGTAATATAATAAATGGCAACAAAAAGATCAGAGTATTTTAACAGAGAAATTCAGAATTAAGCATCAAAAAATGTATATCAAATCTGAATTCTTACAATGACTCGATTATTTAAAAAAAGGGAAATTATGCAAAAGAAATAGTCAACACATTTTCCCGGAAACCATGATGTATTCAGACGCAGTGACTGAATGTAACTCAGCACATTTGCTAAATTACAATCTGGGAGTATTACTAGACTACATACTGTGTCTGAGCCAAAGTAGAACATTTTAAAATTAATTTCAATTAGTCTATTATCAGTAATCATGTTTAAAAAACACATTGATTCCAGTAATCACAATAAAGCTAGTTATCGGATCTAATAATCAGCCCGGTCAATAATCATTAGACCCAGAGCATACAGCACATACATACAGGTAAATGCTATAAACGTATAATTTACTTTAACTTACTTACTTTTGATCCTACTAATACTTTTAATTTTAATATCAGTTACTTGAGGGCTTTTAGTCGAGTACTATTAATGTGGATGACTACCATGATATCTTAACTATGACTTTCGGATATCAACACCGTCATGTCATGTTTTGTGTCGGAGCAACAGTCCGAAAACCAGAGATATTAAATGTGAAAGGATAAAACCAGAAAAGCAGCCATTGCTTTCCTTTTTACATTGAATGCCGAGAACACCAATTTTTTTGCCGTTTTCCCTGAAAAATGAATTGACTATCAAAGATGGTGAGGTGACATTTTCTGACGATATACTAAACGATAAATCAGCTCATTTGTTTTATCCGTGTTTGCCGGAACAAAACACTAACACCAGAGGAAACCTTTGTTTGTTATGTATCTAGGGTTGCGACTAATGATAATTTCCATTTTTATGAACTGGTTAGCCTTTAAAATATCAGAAGGTGAGATCTTTTAATTGTTTGTTTTGATTCAAACAAAAAGCAAAGGTGTTGATTTTACAGTGATGATAATGAGTAAGAGATCCAGTAAATATTTGCTATTTTGCTCATTAACAGCTTCAACAATTAATGGATTAAAAGATAATTTTCCGTCAGTTGCGAAACTGATATGAATAAATCATTTCAGCTTTTCATGTAAGAAAAACAACGTCAAAGTCACAGGAAAAGAAAAAAGATAATTGAGACGTTCCTTTGGTCTAGTAATCTCACATGCACCCTGTCATGTTAACTGAATGGCTACCGAACCATAAAGCCGTGCATATTGTATGCGATACTACATGGTGTTATTTATGTGTGTGAAATGAGAGTGCAGGGAGGAGCTGATGTGGGATAAACGTATTGTCCCAACGGCTGGAACACAAGCCGGTGTGTTTTATGAGTTGACCGCAGGACGTCTGGCTGTGGCGGTTAATAAGCAGCGGTCTCTCTGCCCCAGTCCTCATTCTCAGTCCTCACACCTTTCCCAGCATCCCCCCCTACACACACACACACGCACACACACACACACACACAATCTCAGCCCCAAGGAGATTCACCGACTGTTCCCATGGCATCCGTTCACTTTGCTCCCGAGTGATGGTGTGTGTGCCGCATTACGTCTGTGTGCTGCCAGCCTCACACACTGAGATAATGTGTGTATCTCTTCATATTCACAGGCCAACCCTCCCCCCATCATCGTCAACGCAGACTCACTAGATGCAGGCCCTTATGTAAGTATCTGTTCTCTCTCTCTGTACAGTATATGTCTCTCTCATTCACACTCCCTCTGTGTCGGTGCATGAGCATGTGTGTGTGTTAGTGTGTGTGTGTGTGTGTGGATGAAAAGGCTGCCTCCTGGTAGCAACATGCTGTTTGCCATGTGGACCGACAACCATTATCCTATTGACCCCGCCTGTTTGTTGGGAATGTGCATTCTGCAGTTGTCACAGTGTATTTTGAAGACGGACGCTTTTGGTATTTTTAGCTAGAAAAACAATCTGGTCGACGTATCTTAGGTATTTTTTGTCAATCATTCTTTTCTCCACTGAAGGATTTAGCTGAAACATTTGCATGCTTCTCTTTTTTCCTACAATGTTTTTTTAGCAAAATGACAGAATGCAGGATCAATGCTGTGACTAACCATCATGCTTTTTGTCCTGACAGGTAAATGGAAGTGATGGGATGTATAAATATGAAGAGATCATTTTAGAGAGGGTGAGTTTTACCTGGTTTTTTTTTTCTTACACAATTTACACGTTCCTGTTTGATATATTTTCTGCGTGATGGATGGATTTCTCCCCACTAGGTGGTAGTAAGCAGCTCGTTCTGTGCTCATTGTGCTTAAAACCAAAGAAAAAACATCTTCATCTCTGCAAACGCACGAGAATCATATGTGATAATATACGCCCGTGAAGGTATAGCTGTTACATCACCTCAGTGAGAACATCTTATGGTGTGTCATGTGAGTATGAGCGCAGAATAACGCCAGTGAGGCGTCGCTTTTTACATAATCCGGATGCACATGTCATCAGCAGACGCCAGAAATGTAAAGTGCTCTCCTGTTCAATTGTTCAGCAGGCACCACTGCACTTGTCAGCGGCGGTTCAGCATGTAGTGGCAGAGCTATACGTTTCTGCTCTCATTATTCCACCCACATATAGATGCACCTCCGAACCCATGATAGATGCACAGAATCTCGCTGCCCCTTCCACTCTAAGTGGCATTTCTGCTTGCAGGAGGCTTAAATAAGCTATGCAAAGTCACACTTTAAAAGGTCTGTGGGTGTGTAAAATTTGGCGGTAAGGCCCAGTGCACTCCTCTCGGCTCCAGAGCAGCACACTGGGAGGCCTCATCCTCCCTCTGTCCTAATTTGTTTCGACTGTTGCTCATTAATTATAGAAAATAATAAAGTGAGGTCTTTTCTCAGCTGTCTTGTTTGCTGCCTGTCTCTGTGGCCACGGCTGTCAGATGCAGCAGTGCGCCCGGACCCACCGGATCCAAATGGGTCCTCTTGTCATTTCAGGGCCAGGAGAGACGGGGGGTTGGGAGTGTCTGTCTCCTGCAGAGAGTGAGAAGCTCTGTATCATGCAATAGAAATGACGCTTCTCAACTCATCTTTGCTTCAGATCATAAATCCACTTTTCTGTGGACAGTGGGCATTTTCTAAGGCCCGTGCCTCTCCGTGGGTTGACGGGATAGGCGTGACATTTTGAATGAAGTGCCCTCTTCTAATGGAATACATGCCATTATCATTTGTCACATGCAAGGACACACACACATACACACACACACACACGTGTCCACAGAAATGGACATCAGAAATGCATGGAGAAATCCCCAGAGCAGTCTGCATCGTTCACGTGTTCCTCTGAGATACCAATACACTTAAGAGGCATATTGTACTGACCTTGAGCCCACATCAGGTCCATCACTTACATCTAAGTGTGTGTGTGTGTTGTTTATTGGTCTCTCCTGAAAATGCCAATCATAACCTGTGTGCAGGGGAACTCTGGCCTGGGCTTTAGCATCGCTGGAGGAATAGATAATCCCCACATTCCTGATGATCCGGGGATCTTCATCACCAAGATTATCCCTGGAGGAGCAGCTGCTATGGATGGGAGGCTTGGGTAAGTTCTCCCGTCCTCCTCACCTCGTTCTTTCTTCCTGTACCCTCCTTCGTCTGTCAGCTCCAACCCTCCCCAATCTCCTCTTTAACGCTTACCACCACCACCGTGTGTCCCGCCAGGCAGTGCTGTGTGGGAGGCAGAGTTTTCTACAGCCCTCTGCCCCCAGGCTCTGTGTGTTTCCTCAAAGTTATGATTCACCGAAAAAAAACCAAAGTCTGAACATGCAAAAATTATGATATGGAGTGCTTTTTTATGTGCTTTTGGAGTTTTCTGATTACCTTAGCTTTGCCACGGTATCTCCCTGCCTCTGTGCAGCGAATTAACTCCATCGCTGTTATCTGTTGACTGACAAGGTGGCCTGCGTGATGTGTATTAAAACTCTTCCCCTCCGCAGGGTGAACGACTGCGTTCTGCGTGTGAATGATGTGGACGTGTCCGAGGTGGTTCACAGCCGGGCGGTGGAGGCCCTGAAGGAGGCGGGGCCGGTGGTGCGGCTGCTGGTTCGACGGAGGCAGGCCCCACCCGAGACGATTCTGGAGGTCAACCTGCTGAAAGGGCCCAAAGGTCAGGAACACATCACACTTAAGAGTGCAGGAATGAGTTCTCAAACCCAGAAATTAGTTTGCATTTTTAGCACTTTTGGTTCCCTTGTCTTGAGGTTTACTAAAGCTTAAGAGATGTTTTGTTCAACAACATAAAATACGCCAGTAAATACACCACTTGTGAGTTTTTAAGGAAGGTTCTTAAAAGAGATTGTTGCTAACATGCGGCTAAGATTAAATGTTATCAAGCCGAACATGACCTCACTCGGACTTTGGCTGAAAACTATTCTAATTTTCCACCTTATGTATTGATCAGTTTATAGTAAAGTGTGTATGGTATAGTGTAGCAGGAATTGTAGTGGTGGTGATGTTGAAGTCCTGTGACAGTGATATAATGTTGCATTTATGCTTAAAAAAATCATGAAAGTGGTGTGGATTTGTGAAGATGATCTAAAACAAATATCATAAACTTGCATTTGCCACAGAGCACATTTTCTGCAATATTCTAAAATCCAATGCCGCAGGCTTTTTGTTGAAGGAACCAGGGCGATTCTAACTTCAGGGTGTAGCCTATGAAAAGACTATGTTTAGACGTAGAATATATATCATTGTAACGCATCATGCTGAATGATGATGGAGATTTAAAGCAGTATTTACGAAGAAGTGAACTACGAAGAAGAAGTGGAATGTTTCTAAAAATGTACTATATCAGACATGGATCTATGTGCACATATTGACTATGTGACTGTGTGTATCACTAAACCAGGGCTTGGATTCAGCATCGCCGGAGGGATCGGCAACCAACATATCCCCGGAGACAACAGCATTTATATTACCAAGATCATAGAAGGAGGAGCTGCCCAGAAAGATGGACGGCTGCAGACCGGAGACCGCCTGCTAGCTGTATGAGCCTCCCTCTGACTCAGCCACATACTGAGTGTTCAAATCAAAATGAACTCGTTCGAGGTGTTAAAGCAGTACGCTGGCGAGTTAAACTAAAGAAATTCAGCAATAGTTGTTAGTGCTAATCGGAAACAGCCACCGCAGCATTTGGGACTTGACAATGAAAAGGCCCATCAGCTGGCCACGGCAAATCTTACTTGTTGGATTAAGCATTACATCAGTTTGACCTCTCCAGTGTACCTGCTTTTATTAAAGCGCAAATTGATATATGGAAAAAAAAAAACTGGCACCCACTCAATTGAACCTTATGAAACAAATGAAGCAGAAGCATTGTGTCATATTTTCAGTTACAGAACAGTAGAATACAAACCAAGCCAACATTGTGGTAGTCACATGTCAGAGAAAACAAAGTAAAAACTGTCTCACAGAGATATTTGTCTGTGTCTTAAGCCATGTCCACATTAACACGGGTATTTTTGGAAGCAGGGTTTTTAAGAAATGTAAAAAAAAACTGTCTCCATCCCGAAGAGCGTTTTAGCACAATTTAGAAAAATTATCTCCATCCGTACAAACACATCTGAAAACATATATCTGACGGCCACTGATGCACACCGGGCGTGCACGTCCCGTTGTAAACATGAATTAGATCGTATGCTCTGTCGTCGGTTGCTAAGTTACAGAAATACTATGAACGAGGCAGAGAAACATGACTGCTCTTCACAGAATTGTCCTGGATAATGCTATTTGTCGTTTTTACTTCTCTTTCCCATTATTGTGCTATCAGTGCCCATTTGTGTCTCTCTAAATTTAAACAATCTGTCCTAACATCCATTCCATCAACATAGTTTTCAGCAACCTACAGGGCTGTTTGCGTGTATGCAAAAAGCCAAAACATTTGTTTTAGGAAATACCCGTGTACGTGTGGACAAGACCTCGATTACATGATGGCTTTATCAATTGCAACACAAATTTACAGCATCAGATCAATTACACTGCACTTCAGGTGTCTAATTAGATTGATCAAAATCCAGGCAGTCTCAACCTGTCCATTGTGAGGTATTTACACAGAGCACATTTCTTTAGATGTAAGACGAGTGTTCAGAAACTTTTGACTGACAGTATATTTCCGGGCAACTGGATCTCAAAAAACTAAAGAAAATTCTGATCATTTTTAGAACCTCTACCTACTGCTTTTGACCTCTGTTAACGCTGCGCAGCACACCAACCTTTCACTCTGCTGCTGAAATGTACTGAAATCACATAATACCTTCGTGCTATGATTCATTATTGTGTTGGCTGGTGTGATGGCTGCTGCGATGTCTGCTGTTGTCACCGTGCAGCGAAGACACGAGGTGTTCAGGTGTTGATACAGGGATCTTTTCTCCTCTATCTTATTCTCGAACGATCATAACATTCAGGTGAACAACATCGTGCTACAGGACGTGCGTCATGAGGAGGCGGTGGCTGCGCTGAAGAACACCTCAGATATGGTTTATCTCAAGGTGGCCAAGCCAGGACCGGTGCACCTCAACGACATGTATGCTCCTCCGGACTACTCCAGCAGTACGTATCTACCTCTTCTTGTTGTTCCAGTCAGAAACTACACTTTGTACTCACTGTTCCATAGGCTGCCGGCTCCAAAACACAAACAGGTTTATTAATACGTAATGTTTGACTCAAGGATGAGTGATTATAAAGAGTGATTTATAAGAAAAGGTGCATGTTGGAGCATTTTCACAAGGATTTATCTTTTCATCTCTATTAGAGATGTTTCAGTGGGCCTGCATGCATTTTTCGTGTTGGATCACTCTTCTCTCCCCAAAACTGCTATGCCCAGACACCCACATAGTGAATGTAGTGAATGCTTACACACACACACACACACACACACACACACACACACACACACAATCCTACCCACAGCAACAACAAGCGCAGTTCTCTGCCTCCCACTGAGTGTGGACGGTTTCTCACATCCCACCTGCTCATGAGAGCCCACGATCTTGAGCTGCAGCATCTCAAATTTCCACCAAGCAGTGATTTAGTATTAGAGGGGGCTATCGAGGGCTTTTTGTACACTCTAAATGTTTGCAGTTGTCTGGGTTTTAAGCGAGCCCCCTAATGCAGACTTAACCCCCGCTCCGACAGTGTAACCCGTGGTCAGATGATCTGGATTTGAAACGCTTGCTTCATCATGCTCGGCTGCCTCCATCAAGAATGTTAATTCATTGAAAAAGGAGGTGTTTTTTTTATGCTTGCGAGCTGTCTTATGTATGCATGCTCAAAGACAAGTTAATTTTAAAAAAAGTCCCCGACTTTTCCTCTCCAGTGATAAGAGGGTTAATAGACGACGTCAGGTGTACATTACTGAAATATCTCTGTCATTAGTAAGTGCCAGTTGCCTGTTCTGTAAAGATTAGCACAGACAGGAAACAGAAGAGATAAGTGTACATGCTTAAATAGCCAATTTCCTAAATGTCATTTTAGTTCCTCAGGGAAAAATTTGTGTTTCGCACAACCTGGCTCTTATTTTTGTGATGCTGGCTACAATTCCTAATGCTAATAATAAAATTGTACTCACCAAGTTAACTGCTAAGATTCCTGAAACGTGGAGACTTTGCATGAAAAACTGTTAGATTGTGTAAAAAACTGAAGCAATCTGACTATTTAAAAAAAAATAATAATAATTTGTCAAACATGTTGAAATTATCACGCACATTGTTTATAGCATTCAAACCAACTGCATACAGTTTTACTACATGAAGGGATAACTGATGTTCATAAATTTCATACTTACTTTCATACAGTTTTTTCAAGGTTGTTTATTGTGTTGCAGAGGTATCTACTCAAATTAGCATGCTAACCAGCAGCGCTCACGTGCTTGCAGTGTGAGTCTACAGTAGTAGAACTGTCACCTACATGGCTAAGTGAGCCAATTAGGTAATGGCAGCTCCAGTGAGTGTTTATTCTGGTGATATGCTGCCCCCTGTCTGTTTGGAGTATGAATTCAATTGCAGGCCAATTCTTACATATTGCACCTTTAATATAAAAGGACTAAAACAGCCGTACCAGCAGCTGTGTGTGATTGAACTTGAAAGTCAGCATGCCAACATGTTCACAATGACAATGCTACTAAAATTTGAACCAGCTTAGTTTAGCATGTTATTATGCTAACAATTTGAGATATTTCAGTCTAGACTGAAGTGGGCACACTTTGGTCTTTGTGCTTGCTAAACCTGTGGATCCCTGTTCCGGTTGTGCCTGTTTTGTAATCATTCTATCTTTCCCCCTACTGGCCTGGCCCTCCCTCCAGCCTTCCCAACCATGGTAGACAACCACGTCAGCCACAACTACATGGGGGCGATGGAGCCCAAGCCAGTGTACCCGCCACCCCAGGTCACCCCGTCCAGGTACTCACCTGTTCCCCGCCACATGCTGGGGGAGGAAGACTTCACGAGGTAGGTTACAGACTGCTTCCGCCATGAAAGATTCTCCTTGCGTGCATGACATTCATTAAGGAGTATAGATAAGAGTCGTCGTAGCACATACCATAGAATGTTTGTGGGTATTAGCTAAAGGACTTATTGTGTTTCCGCTGTTGTGTTAGTGAGTGAAGAGTCATCGCTGTGGAGGGAAATAAAAGATTTAATCCCTCAAACTTTTTATGTTTTGTTTAGTTTTGCATGGGTTTGTCTTTGTTCCTTGCAGACTTCTTTTTGTTGCTGTTTTAAATATGTTGTCATAGTGTGGTTCAATTTGACGATAAATGTATGTAGAGCAGTTTAAAGTGTTTCATGAGGCAAAACAATTTACAATGTCCAGCTCATCAGTGCCCTGGTGGTGCATACTGTATTGTAGCTTGACAGTGTGTGGCGGATGTGTGCTGACCAAATACTTTGCAGAGAGGCCGCTTGTCACTTCTTGTACTTGTTATGACTGTGTTTTAACCTTTGGCCTCCTATCCAAGTACTGGATCAGAAGTAGCATTCATAGAGGCTTGATTGGAGCGTCCCACGAGGTCTTGAGTCATCTTAACCCACAGCTCTGGGGAGGAGGCTGTATTCCCCCCATTTGTGTGTGTGTGTATGTCGTGGAGTGCATGTGTTACTGGATGAGTGTTCGTTATGTGGCCCTGTAATGTCCTTGTACAAGCTGTCTACATGACTTGTATGTGCATTTGTCGCATCTTTGTTGGTATGTGTGCTTTCTTTGTGTCCTACACTTGTCCCGTTCACTGTGATTCCTGTACCCCACAGCAGGGCTGAACCTATTTACAGTGTCATCCACAAACCTGGGGACAGCAAGGTGCCCCAGGCCCTCTTCAGAGGCGTCTGTCCTTCCCCTGCTCCCTTGTGCCAAGGTCCACTCCCCTTCTCTGGCAGGTACTAACCTAGTCCATCACGCCTTGCTTACAGTTAGCTAACCCTCCTCTGCATAGCTCAGCATCTGGATCTGGCATCAGACAGGAGTAGGGACAGGTAGTGGTGGAGGTGGAGGCCCCCTGCCTCTACAGTAAGGTGTTGCGCTATTTTTGTGCACAAATTACTCAAGCAAAAGAAATAAACTGAGCTGAGAAAGATGGCAACGGACAGAAGAGAAGGAGTTGAGAGGAGGGAGGGAGGGGCGGTGGGCTGATATTTGTGTTGATAGAGCATTTTTATCATTCTGTCTCTGTGTTTGCATGTAAATGTCCCCTCACCTTGTGTCTGCTGAGCTGCTTTGTATGTTGTCGCTTTAAGTGTGCTGCTGCTTTTTTGTGTTTGTATAACATGCTCAGTTTTACTACTTAATCTTTCATGATTTCACATGAATTGTGCTGAAACGCTAGAATACTATAACAGCAAACTGACTGTGGTGCTGAAATATTCACAAGAAATTAGCTTATTATTTCTTGCCCTTTGTGTTTGTGTGTTTTGCTTTGTAATCTGCTTTACTTTTTATGTTTTAAAAGGTCCAACCCCCGCAGTCATTATTTGTCCATCAATTCCCTACTAATCTGCTAACATCTTTGAAACTAAAACAATACGGCCCTGTTTATCGCGGTTTAAAATGGAGTCGTACCTGCTCTTCACAAACACATCTCCACAGGAGAGCAGCCGAAAGGGCTTCACGCTCCCACAAGCTGCTCAATTCCATCTGTCAGGAGGCATCGATAAAACTAAGCCTCTATCTCGGGCCAGAGCTACTTTCACTGGTGGTTACTGCTGAAGACAATAATATACATGATATTCACAGCGATGTTGTTGTTTTTCCTCATTGTTTGGCTTTTACCAAGTGTGCAAAAGACCTCCTTCTTTTTTGTTTCGCTTCGTCATTACATTTTATCCACAGTCCATCCTGCATCATCTCATGGATGAATGCCCTGATGTCTGTGTGTGTGTGAACCATTGCTTTTTTGTAATGTGTTTGTGTTGAGTGTAGCTTATATTGTCTACCATGCACTGCAAATATGTGTTTTCCAGTGAGCGTGAGAGTGTGTGAGTGAGGGAAAGAGAGATTGTGGTCTCGTCATTCTGCTGTAACTAAAGCCATGTTGCGGTTTTAAAATGGAAAGACGGTACAGGAGGAAGGGGGCGCTGGCTGCAGCCACCTAACCAACACAAACATTCTGCTGCATGCCTGCTGCTCTATGTATGTAAATATAAACACAGAGCATCGCTGTTACCATAAACGTAATGGGAAGTAAGAGCCTGATCCAGTACAGGCAAGCAGACCAGTAGCAACAGACAGTCCTGCAGCTGTCATGATTCATCTGCACACTGGGAAAACCAGGCCACGCACTCAGGTCTTAGCCCTCTCGTCACCCGCGCTGCCAGCACCAATCACGCACACGTACTGTACGCTGAGGCCTCATGATGTGCTGACACATACGGGTAGGCACGCCAACACACAAGCTTTAAGTGCAGTACGCAGTTATGACACAGAAGGGAGCATACCTGTGGGTATACATCCTGCACACCAGACAACTCGTAAATCAGCGGTGTAAATGAGAATGTCCTACATACTGCGATCACGCCTGCACCTGTTCGCCCCCAGTGGGTTCGAGTGTCATGTCTGCTGTATAATCAGAAAACAGCGTTGTTGTCTGGGGAGGGCATCACGGCCGACTCGACTCCCAATCACAGCGGATGAGCGTCCGGCTCCATGAGACTGACGGGCAGATAGCAGACACCTCCATCCTGCCCCGGCAGCTTCCTCATTGGCTCCGACCGCAATGGGTTATTTTGGATGGATGCTGTAGTAAGCACAGGCTTCCGCAGAAGGGGAGCTGGCTGGTTGTGAGGGGTGAGTCAGAGCTTGTATCGTCCCTCTGCCCATCTGCACATCCCCCTCAGTAGTGTCATCACAGACACGTTCCCCAACACCCCCACCCTTCCCCATCTGATATTACCCCTTTCGTATTTGTCAGAACTGCACATAACTCCCTTTGCATCCTTGTCTCTGTCCTGGCCACTGGACTCGATAAGAGATAAAACCCTCTGCATGTTTTGTGTAAACATGCGTGTGCACAGTGAGGACAGTGCGCACTATCACTAAGCGAGCAGCCCCCCCCCCGCCCGTCCTATCAGCTGCAGTTGTCACATACACACAACAATGCTTCTAGTAAGGCTGCTTTGTTCAGATGAAACTTGTGCGTACAGATGCCTGTGGACTGCAGCAGCAGGTGAGCTAATCAGTAACTTTGTGTGTCTCTCACAGGCATGCACAAACATTAAACCTTTGACTGGCCAGTGCAAGAATCCCGTCACCACTGACGAGGAACGCTTTGACCTTTGGTTGGTGTTTTATTAAAAGCTGTGAAACCAGAAGCAAGTTTAGAATATAAGTTACCACAGCAGATTCATCCGAGTACTCAGGCGTTAATCATTCATCACTCTGATTTTATTCTTAGTCACAGGGAGAGGCACGATGTACCTTCAGTTGTCTATCGCCTCAGCAGAATTAACATTTTTCCTAATTTAATATTAGAAGAAAATCACAGGCCATGAAGCAGAGGCAGAAAATCTTTGGATGAAGAGGAAGACGGCGATAAAGCAGCATTTTAATTCTGTCAGTACACGCCTCTATACGTAAGCTGATGTGAACCATTTAGGGGGAAAGGGAGAGATAAAGTGCTACGAGAGGTAGTGTCTGTCTGCAGAAAATGGCGTCCATCTGCAGTGTCCACCATTAATCAGCCAAGCAGAGCCAATTACTGGGCTGAGTCCAGGACAGTATGACCCGCTGAACCCCACAGCCCACATATCCATTCACGGCTTTAGGATTGAGCCGCGACCTCCTCAGCCAACACACTGAAGCAGACAGGGAAAATATGGCGTTGGGAGTGAAGAGGGGGGTCGCGTTCTGAATTAGAGAATAGAGTCGCAGGAGAAATGGCTAGGCACAGAGAAAGGGTTTTTTTTACCGCTCTATGACTGTTTACATTCCTGGCATGGATGAAAAGGCACTGGGGGGAAGGGAGGGGAGGCAGGTCTTGTGATAGGGAGGGAGGACTTGATCCCTGCATTTACAGCTGTAGGAATTCACTCCCATTTTCCATGAAAATGGCCAGGCGATCCACGAATCCTATGGACAAACACTTCACGTGGATACACGCACATGCGTACTGTTCCTTACTTGTTTGATAAAAAGACGCCGGCCTTTGTGTCCAAATATTCCACTGTAGTCTGCACATTATTTCCCAGTAAGGGGATCATGCTTCCAGGTCACAGATTACGGGGGCGTCATATCAAAGGCTTGAAAGTCGTGAAAGTCAGCTCATGAGCTCTTCAGTTTGTTTACACTCTTGACAAATTAGAAAGGAGCTACTGAGAATCTGTCTGCCTAGTCTCCAGAGGGCCCGGCTGACAGACTGGAATGCTAGTGTGCTGTATTGGAGGGGGGGCGAACCAAAGCAGCAGCATCAGAGCAGAGACGAGGGGACAGCACAGTGTGAAAGAGGATCAAACTTGCTTAACTTTCAGTTAGAAGCATCCACCGAGTCCTGATGCTCCCGATAATTTTCCGGATGTGAGTGAGGTCTGGTATTGGCCTCTTCTTGCAGAAGGAGGATGACTTTCGCGGGATTGTTAGGGTTAAGTGTAAGTCTTGCCTTGCTTGTGATGATGGGGAGAGAGCGTCTGTGACAGGCCAAAGAGGAGCTGCTTCCTATCACGGCCCACAAGGATGAGATAGGGAAACACAAGGCCTCCAGCACAAGAGCTTCTAAAACGGTAGCCCCTCTCTCAGTGGAAGGCCAGATAGGAAGAGGGCTCGAGGAGGTAACGCAGAGCCGAGCGATGTGCCATAGCCACCATGTTCACAGTCAACATCTCATCTTCTATGCCGCTGGTGAGGAGCCTGCCTGTTAGGAAATGCTCTTTCAGAAGCAAGCACCGGTTCTGGATGTTCAGGTAATGGAGGAATGTGTGCCTCATCGAGCTGGGATAGAAAACTTAAGATTGAAAGCGAGGTTATTTAAGGCATCATTCGTTTAAAAGAAAGTTAGATGTTTCAGCACATTTTAAAGGCGTTTGCCTCTTGCCTTTTTTTCAATTACATTTTTTCATCTCTGGACATCAGAAGATCTAAAAGGATAAAATCAAATAACATAGTGGAGAGCCAAGCTTTGTCATTACAATCATATTTAAAGCTTGTAAACATACTATGGACCGAGACTCATTATGTTCCAATCGATCCATCTTATTTAGTGGTCTGCATCTCGGTTCAGTTCATTTCAAATAAACACAGTTTAACAGTCTGGTTAAAATATCTGAAGTTTCTCTGTGTTATTAAGTAGGATTTTCCAATGCTCTTAATTCCCTCTAGTGGAGTAATCAACGCTTTTTCCGCGCAGTCATGGGTATGATTTTGAAAGTCTGGAATGCTGCCTTGTCTGCCATCGAAGGGAAAATGGTCTTAACAGCAAGTTTGAGCGCAGCCATTAGGGATTGAGGAGGAATTGTTCCTGTAGACCGCAGGCTGAGTACTGCAGGAGGAGACCACTAATGGGAACCATGCAGTGTTTTCTGTCAAGAGAGGAAACTGTATGTGTGTGTGTGTGTGTGTGTGTGAGTGCCTCTGCAGATGTATGGTTATGTATGCATTTGTATGTAAAGTATGCGAGCCTGTGTTTGAGTGTTTGAGACAAAAAATGTTGGGCTTCCTAGAATGTGTGTGTGTGTGTCTGTACTTGTGTGAAGTGTGTTCCCAGAGGGATTTCGTGGACCATAGCAGCGGTTTTGGCCTCACTAGCATCTTAAAGCTGAGGCAGTCTGGGTAGCCTGCTGGAGGATGAGTCATAGTGGCTAAAGCTAAAGCTAAAGCAGAGCTTCGGCGGGACTGTCGAGCAGGAGGTGGCTCATTGTGTCTGCGTACATTAATATGAGTGGGTGCTTACAATGTGTACACGTGTACATGAGATACCCATGTGAAGCAGACCGCTCTATAGGCAGCAGATAATAGGCATTAGGATCCCATCTTGTTGCTGCTTGTTTTATTGCATTTGCTGTATCTCTTGCAGAACTGTTTACAATGTTATGAGTGTAATTCAAATGATCTTTATTAGCAGTATGATTATTACATGTTTAATGATTGTTTTTTACTTGTGAGTGGTCCTGTAGTCAGATGGTTTTAATGTTTTATTTGAATTACTCACTTTAAAATATCTACAGGCTGACTGCAGCTGCCACAGCTGACAGTGTAAACCAGTAGAAGTTGGCTGTTGTCTGACACAGCCTCTGTGTACCCCTCTGCTTATGCTCTTTCTATTTCCGTTTTGGCCATATCTCTCTCTCCGCCCACCTCTTCTTTACTCTCTGTCCTGCCCTTCACCCTGACGCTGTCACTCTGTTTTGGCAGGGAGCCGAGGAAGGTGTTGCTGCATAAGGGCTCCACAGGCCTGGGCTTCAACATCGTCGGCGGGGAAGATGGAGAAGGCATCTTCGTCTCCTTCATCCTGGCAGGAGGGCCGGCTGACCTGAGCGGAGAGCTGAGGAGGGGCGACCGGATTCTCTCGGTCGGTATCTCAACCTCAAGATCTCTGTTTGCCCACATCAACAACTGCAACAAGGCTGAGGCGGTTGTCAGGAATGTTCAGCCAACTCCCGGAGTCAGAAAATGATGATGAATTAATGTTGTCTAGTGTTTAGAGAGCCAGCTAACATCTGCCCTGCTAAAATGCCCTTGAGCAACTCCCTGGGAGACTAGTTGTGCTCTGCCAGACAAGAGAAAGTTTTAAATCCATAAACTATTCAATATAGTACGATATCGTAAATACTTAAATCCTTTGACTTGTATTGCATAACTTTTAACCTTTGCAGAACCTTGTGTTATTTTTAAAATATGCCTTTTTTATATATATATCAATGCATTTTTTTTTTTTTACTGAAAATACATTATTTGAAGAAAAATAATTTACTCAGCCCCAGGCAGAGTAACATGAGTGTGAAACAGTTCCTACTTTTTGCACTCCTACTTGTAATCTGATTGTATTTAATGTTAGGTATTTACACGACAATACAGATCTTATCTCTGGAAGGTCAAAATGAAATTATCCAACTTGAGAATAACCATGGCTACATCCAGTTAGACAAGCAGCACACCGTTAGGATCTTATCTTGGTGTTCCAGCTGATGACAGGTGTTATGTCTGACTCGTTTGTTGCAGGTGAATGGCGTGAATCTAAGGAATGCCACACATGAGCAGGCGGCTGCAGCACTGAAGAGGGCAGGACAGACTGTCACCATCATAGCTCAGTACAGGCCTGAAGGTGAGGCCATACTGTCCCATACCACACACGAATGCTCCATGAAACTCTGCCTAAATAGGTCTTGAATGCACAGTTTTGCTTGGCAGTATCGGAAAGAGTCATCATCAAACAATTTGGAACTAATTGTAAGATTTCAAAAGATTTTCTTGAGCCAGATTGGCCTGTTAGCGATTGATTTCTTTGCTATTTGGCTAATCTAATTGGGCCTTATATGCTTTTAAAAAAATATTTGTGGTAATTTGATTAAACATAATCTCATTATGATGTACAAAGCTAGTAAAACAAGGATTTGACACTGGTTCAGTCAACAAGACAAATGTAGCCAATACTATGGGATCCATTGTTGGTGACATTGTACTTTACTATCAAAGTTATAATGAATGAAATTACTGCAGTCAGTGACTTCGCCAGGTTTTGTATCCAGTGTTTTCTCGAGTGATGTTAAAGGTTTACTTTACACATCACTGATGTCCTCTGTTGCTGTGGAGCTAGTTTTCTAAAATTACCCAGGCGAAGTCAAAAGGGTTATCTCAGGACTATACATGGCATTTCAAACTAAAAGCATCAAGTTTAAAGGAAAAGTTCTCAATATTTTTTTTTTTTGGCTCGGGTCGGATGAGAACATTGATAGCATTCTTGTTTTTATATGGAAAATATGAACGCACTGCTAGCTAGCTAAGTTAGCTTAGTTTAGCAACGAGATGGCACAAAAACAAGTTTTGTTTTAGATGTGCCTGATATTGGGTCCATGGGTGAGATATAGAGCAGGATATATGGTTGTGTTTTATTTGATTTTAAAAGAAATTAACAGATGTAAAAGCCCTGTCACGTTGCATCATGGGAAATGTATGATCTTGTGTTCTTGGAGCAAACTAGACCATAAAAAGTGTCTCTAACTTTACTAAAGTCCTGGACTAAATGACTGTAATGGCTCTTTAACGCTGTCATGAGGCGTCAGATGTACCTGCGTGATAAGAAGAAGAAAAGAAAGAAAAAAAAACCCACCACACAGCGTCTGTAAAATGAGGGCAGCGCTCCTGAAGGGCTGTCGTCAGGACGTTATTCAGGTTCAGGGGCGGCTCTTGTGTTCGCAGGCTCGAGCCAACTGCAAGGCGGGCAAACCAACCGCTGTTGTCCTTCTTCTTCTTCCCTCCCTGTTCAAACTCCCGAGCTCCTGTTCGTGGACACACAAACCCCCTCGGACAGCGATGGAAAGAGGACACTGAGCGAACCGTGTTGAGCTTGTGGCTTCCATTACGACGCCCCGGGGAGGGTGGAAGTTTAAAAGAGTTGGAGGAAAGAAAGGAAGAAAGAAAGAGGCTTCCAACTTTTTTTGTATCTGTCTACCAGCCTGTGTGTGGATGGGGGATGGGCTCGAATACAACAGCAGCAGCAGCAGCCGAGCAGAAGCCGCATGAAGTCCCTAATGGCTGGATGAAGAAACTACCGGCAGCGACAGAGAAATTATAAGCCACGGTTATCGTTTTAATTTGAGGTGAGACGAGGACGGAACAATCGTTGGGAAAATACTGCCCGGTGAAACGGGAACAAACTGAGTGAGTGTCGATGGCAGAACAGGTTTATCTTGACTGCTACTGTAGTCTGAGGTGACGTGAGTTGGTTAGCTGTAACCTGTAGTTTCACTCCGGCGTGTACAGTGTGAATAGTAAAAGGGTTTAAGTTACACGGTGTTTGGAGGGGGGAACAAAGCAAGAATTAACCTTTTAAAGTTTAAAATGGCTCCCTTTTGAAATTAATGATACCATGGCAGACATGTGATAGCCTCACCCCTGCTGTAGTTAGTACACTCCTGCTGCTGCTTCTACCTGGAAACTGCACTGGTTTGGATTATGACTTGGTTTATATTTCCCAATTTAAAGACACTTAAGTAGCTTGTGTTGCGATATGTTTGCAGCAGGATTCAGTCAGAGTCTTCTTTGCTGTTCTTATGTAACCGAAACCTTAAGGTGGAGACACAGAGGTGTGGTCAGACAGGTGTGTGTGTCAGCTTGGTGGTTGTTTAAGCAGTGACCTCACCTGTGACCTCACCTCTTTACATTAACATTAAGTCACTGCCACACCAGACTTTGGACACACAGCTCTCTGACCACAGGTCCATTTTCATGCTGACTGAAGCAGAATTTACTTATTGGCCGGCCTGTGAGTTTATTTTGCAAAACAGTACTGCTCTTTCTTCTTAAAAGCAGATTGTATATTGGCCTAGGCGTTATGGCAGCTACTCATTTTCCCTCCATGTCTTAGCTGTCCTATACGTCTCTGCTCTAGCATGCTACAGTAAGGCTATAACAACAATGGGAAGGATATTGTGAGCTTTAGATGTAGGCTGAGTTCTCAGGTCGGACTATGACAGGAATGTGAAGGGGCATAAGTTGTAGCACGCTCTCCCTCCATATTCCTTTCTCTTTCAAGAAAACACAAGCCTCGACTGTCCAATAACTCTCCAAGGTCATTGAAGTTGAAGTGGAGCAGGATCAGTGATCGGCTCGGCAAATCAGAACTGACAATACAGGTTTTTTTTTCATCCGCTACAAAATGTTTATTTATAATGCCTCATTCTTGTCCATGTGAGTTGATGTTGTCTCGCATGCCAGACCAATCAGGCAGCATCTTGAATAACAATGTTGTTAGTTGAAGGGAACCTTTGTTTTCCATATCAAACCATGCTTTCAGCCCCGCGCCCCCTTTGTAACCCAGCGAAGGACAGTTATCAGTTTGTGCACAATGCCTAACTACTCTAAACGACGTGAGTCGAGTGCTGGCAAATGATTGACTTCCTGCATCCCCTCTGGTGACCTGTCGCCAGTGATTCTGCTGGCATGCTAAAGCGGTGTTTCACATGTCATTCGTGCGAGTGTGGAGCAGGAGGAACCCCCAGTGAGCTGTACAAGGACAGTTAGAAAAGTGGGAGGAAGTGGAGGGCGAATGCTAGTTTATGCAGGGCAAACTGCCTGGAGGGTATTCTCAGGGGCAGAGGCTGGGACCCAGAGCGACCACGGGCCTCTGATGGTGGGCCAGCACTGAAGACTTGAAGAAACCACAACAGAGCACACTGGCTGCTGCAGAAGGGCCCCCTGACTCTTGTGGCTCACTGGAACATCACCACTTGCATTCAGCTCGAAGGAATGGATGTGTGAGGAGTGTATATGCACACGCTGCCCACTATCAAGGAGTGTAATTACACCAAAATCCTGCATGTAGGAAATGGGAGGAGGGCGGTGGAGGAAATGTTAAACTCTGTGCGCCCTCGCCAATCTCACACCAATATGCATTACAGAAGTCTGTCGAAATAGTAAAGCCAGGGTCTATGTTCCTCCTGCAGTATATTATCGGGCAGGGTGTGTGTGTGCCCTCACTGGCTTGAACATAACACACTCTCACATTACAAGTACATGCCTTCTGTGTTGCATAACTGGATCAAAAGCGCAGCGACCGTCCCCCAAAATAAAGAAGCTGTACGACTAATGAGGACACGCAGTGGGAGTGAGATACAGAATAGTCCCAGTTTCTATTAGCTGTCTTTTCTTCCTGTGGGTCACTCCTAAAAATATAGGCTAGCTCTTGTGTATTAAGTGCTTTAAGGGACAGAGTTTTGAATAATTGTGGACTCCCAGCATTTCAAAAGTGTGCTTGTTAGTGTTGATGAATGATTTATGTTTGATTGGGTCACTGTAAAGAACTGGACCATTTAAGAATGTATCAATCAACATCGCAGGTATGACTAATTCTTTATTCCTGAGGTGGGCTCTTATTTTCTTTGAGCTTTTAGTTCACTGCATGTTTTACCTTATCAGTTATCTGTGGCCATTTATGAAATAATGGCAGGCGGAGGCAGCAAATTAAAGTGATTGCATTATCGTTTCACTTTGTCATTTTTATTTCATGACTCAAATAAGTTGCAAGTACTAAATTATTGAGTCAAATGCCTCATTTACTCGGGACTCTTATTCAAAAATAGACCATGTCAGCTTTAAAAATTCCATGAAGTAAAAAGTTTTACAGTTTATTATTTCAGAAGTTCTTGTTTTTTCTAAGATAGCTGACTGTTAGACTTACACAAAGTAGGCTTTTGGTATAACGGTGCCGTTGGACGACTATTTAATCGGAATTTCCTCTTCTACGTGTTATAATTTTGCAAGGGCACCATTGCTGCATCCTGGGCTTTGCAGCACCCAAGATAATTGTGATTGTTTCAAAGAAATGCATACAACCCTGAGTGTTTACAACCCCCCCCCCCCTTTCCAAAATGATAATGGGTCCGGCCAGACCTTTTTCCAGCGCTGACGCTGCACAATAACAAAGTGTGGAGATATAGATGACAGGAAAAGAAGAGAGAAGGCAATGGGATGTGACATACACCAAGGGTCCCGGAACAAGGGCATCCAGTTTTAGGGGCATTTAATGATTAATTTCATTCCTGATTATTAATGTGACCAGCAATCAGTGAACAAAATTGCTTAATTTTGCACACCCCCATTTACGAGTAATCTGAGGATTGAATGCTGCAACGCAATTAGCCTCAGATTTCCTGATAGTCCAGGTGTAGTTCTGAAATATTTGCTTCCATTTATATGAGCCTGGGTGCTTCATATTTGAAGTGGGACAAACATTAAAAAGCATCTGTATGACTATAATGCGTCCCTCTCATGTGGTTCTGTTGTAATACAGTTCAAAAGAATCACAGTGTTCCTTTTCTAACAGGTGTGTACTTCCTTTACTGTCTCATGTCATCTGACTATAATGTCACTGGAACCTGAAACCCTTTCAGTATGAAGGAAGTAAGTGTAGATTGAGAAATAATTTTGATACTTGCATAGATATTCTCATATACTATACATACATAATTGTACTTTCAGGTCATCATTGTAAACAATGCATGGCAGAAAAAAATGGCCAAGTTTATGATTCCAAGCCCAACTTCCCACAGAGTATTAAAACCAGTTGTAGTTCAGGTCCTCTTCCTGCTCCTCATGAATGTCCACAGTATTTTTCGATGAATCATTGGAAGTAAGAAATGTGAACAAGCAGAGCATGTAGCTCTTCCACCTGTGCTACTATCTCACCGACACCACTCTCAGCCAGCCTTTCAGGTTGGTGGTATTGTGACTCAGGGCATCAAGACTGCTCTGTCTATTTAGCTGCTCTTTGTCTTGTCCCTCAACCCCTCCTCTCTCTCGCTGCCATTCCCCTGTGTCTCCTGTGCCTGAGAGCCAAGTGGACGAGTCTGAATGGTTGTTTCCGCATGTGCTGCCCCTGCTTCAGGAGTGCTAGGATGTTGCTCTTGGTTACAGGCAGTCAGGCGGTGTCTGGTTACCTCACCTTGCAGCGTCACTCTTGTATTGTTAACCCTTTGAGCCGAGGCCACGGTGGAGAGCTGGCACCAGGCCTGAGGCAGGTTCCGTGTTTGCTTTGAGTCCCCTGTAGGTTTCGGCAAAGGGTTCGCGTTCAACGACCTGAAGCTTGTTTTTGCACCTGTCTAGGATTTTTCTGGGAGCTTGGACTAACTTCGCCGAAATCGTCTTTGTAGTCATGGGTGTGTGTTTTTCAAGGCTACTTGTGGCTTGTTCGACTGAATCTGGACTTTGATCGCTTGCTGTTCACGTTATAGGAAGTGTTGCCAGCGATGGATGATTAAACTGTAAGGTAGGAGTGGATCCCTAAAGGCAAGGCAGTAAAAGAGATATGTGGAATAAATGCGGATGATATTCTCTGGCGCTGACTCTTTTATAGGCTAATTATGATCAAGACGTAGGTATGTTGTGTCATTACAGCAATAGTGTACATCATCACATCCCATTAACAATGTGACTCTAGTTGTATACCGCTAACGACACCTGTGCGGGATGAAACATTATCACATTAATTCTGCAGTTACCTTCCTCTCATCAGCTGTGTAAAGTATATAATTGTCAAAATTGGTTGCTTACAGTGTTGTTTGTTTTTTGGTCCCAGCGCCTCCTTTGTGTGATCACATGAGCAGCCTAGCCTTCTTGTTTTTCTAGCTGCATCTGCCGGTCTGTTTATCTACCCTTGTGCTGTGTGGTGCTGTGGCCTAGCTTGTTCTAGCAGCCCGGGCACAGAGCACGCTGCGCGCAGCAGGCTAATGAGAGCATTCTTAATGAGGAGGTCCAGTTGGATTCATATATCATCCCTGGACTCCTGAGCAGCGACTGGATTTACACACCTATGACAAATGGTCATGCATTGGAAATTGTTGGAGGCCTTCCCTTTTTTTAACCACACTAAAGAGCCCATGTTGAACCTAATTAATCTGTATAATTAATTACCTGACATGAGACATTACTGGATGTGTAAGGCAGATCTGTGATAAACCATCTGTTCCTGGGGTCATTAATCAGCCGAAGGATTCGCTGAACCTTTCCTCTATTCACTCCGGCTCACTGCAGCACTAACCGAGACACAGATCTCCAACAAATCTGCAGGGTCCATTCTGTATTCGAAATGTTTAACACCACCTTAACCTTGGGTGTATCGACTTTGAAGCCTTAGGGGGTAGTATATACTCAAGAGTTTATTTTTGGGGTAGTGTTGACGCATTTTTTTTTGTTTCTTCCAACGCAGAGTACAGTCGCTTTGAGTCCAAGATCCACGACCTGAGGGAGCAGATGATGAACAGCAGCATGAGCTCAGGATCAGGCTCCTTGCGCACCAGTGAGAAACGCTCCCTCTACGTCAGGTAAAGCTGGAGCACACGCGCACACACACGCTCATGCTTGCACTCACAACATCAAATACCAAAAATCTGTTGTCAAAATAACCACTCTTGCATAATAAACCTTTACCTGCCTGTGAGGAGGGATAAAGCCTAAGAGCACATGTTGTCAGAAGCAGCCTCGCTGTCAGAGGGCAGCAGCATGACACATATCACATAGATCATATGATAAACATTCAAGCTGAGCTATGGGGGAAGCATTTAATTTGGGGCACTGAGCTGATTTAAAAAGCGGATGGACAGGTACTCCCAGGCGTTGTTTTGATACTGTGTATGACATTGACTCTACTTTGTGTAAGGTAGATTGACAGTGACGCTTGTTGTAGCGACCTGAGTTATGACACCTCGGGCTGGTTGCCAAACTGGTTGGAGGCTCATTTAGGAATTAAAACAGGTGGCATCCTTCTGCTCACACACATGCAGCGAGTCACAGAGGGCTCACAGGGGTCAAGGTGAAAGGTAGTGATGTAACTCAATAGTCCAAGTGCTTCACAATATTTCTGCTGAAGCACTAATGCGCCTCACTTAACCTAAGCCTAATGGCTACATTACTAGATTGATTTAGCTTAAGTTCAGCAGCAATGGACCTCACTCGGGTGTATCAAAAGTATATAGGTGTTATCTCATTGGACGCCCGCTATAGAACGGGAGTGTTAACCAGTCTGAGTCATGCCTCTCTTATAGACCAACTCCTATGAGGCATGTAGAGCCCAGCCTGCTCCTGTGCGGGTGACTAAGCCCACAGTTATGTTGGAAAGGCTGTCTTGTTAGCCGGCTGATGCAGGAGCCGCCATGTCCTCCCAGCCCAGCCTCAAGAATGTGGAGGCGTTAAGCTTGTAAGGTGTTCTCCAAAAAAAAAAGAAAAAAAAAAGTGTCATATGTGCTCACACACTCCTTGAAACACTCTGTAATTATGTTAATATGCCATAACTGGTTAAAGCTTGGAATTTTGACTATCACTCGTCAAACTACTGTGTGTTTAAAGTGCACTTTGAGATAAGCTTCCACTGGAATGCATCGGGACAGTTTCAGCATGACTGTTTACTTAATGCAGTGTAAGCTGCAGTGTCAGTTGGCAGGAATACTTAAGCAAAAATCTTTAACCAAAGGAGGAAATACACTTTTATTTCAACGTGTCTGTGCACTGGACCGTGGTGTTTGTCCTGTAGATATAGGCCTGTAGGTCAAGCTTTGTTTGAACCTGTAAAACAGGTCTTAATACCTTTTTAGAAATGGCTGTGGGTTTACCTGTCTGACAAGATAGTGACGCACTCAGACAATGTGTGTTTGTGGTAGAAACTATGTGGCAACAACAGTTAGAAATGTCAAGAGGAAATATATGAATGCCTGGCATGCTTTAATATACATGTAGTTGGAGAAATGTGACCTTGTGTTTGTAAAGGTACATGGACACTTGCTGTTTCAGTACAACACTTAAAAACACCTTAATGTGCACATTTTTTACTTTTTGTTAATAACAGACAGAGTCCTCATGAAGGTAATGTTGAGTAAAAGAAAGCAGTAACAAAGACCAACAGTGTAATGTAGGACATTCATAGCTGCCATTTTGTGCCAAGTGCAGACAGAGTAATTTGATCTTGGTGCATCTGGAATAAGTCTTCAAACTAACTTTATTCACCACCATCCCAAAATGAATGTAAAAAAAAATCTTGTCTTTGTTATTTTTATCATCTATAGTTGTTAGTTCAAAGTATTTGTATTCATAGTACTGAAGCTGCTGAAGCTGAAATACTTCAGTACATATTTGCTGTTAACTTTATATTCTGTTGTGAGATCAAACTGCACTTCACCGTTTAAGGCTTTATGTTCCTCTGAACAGGAACTCCCACTGTTGCTATGTGTCTTGCATTAGCTCTGTTAGCTCCATTAGCTTTATTAGCCCAAGGACAGTTGGCTGTTGGCCAGTGTCGGGCCTTCAGTAAGTGTCGTGGCCTTAATTTTTGCAGTATGTCCTGCACCATTATTAGCCCGTCCTTGTCAGTGGCTTTTATGGCCGAATCAGCAGCAGAAAGACAGAAAGGGAAACATGTAACATCAATGATTTCCCCCTTTTTAAGCGCAGTCTCTCTTTGTTTTTCACCTCTACCTCTTCGCCAGTGCCACTTGCAACCTTTTATCAAACCTATTCTTGATTAGATTAGGGAGAGTGATGTGAATATGATGATGATGATGATGATGAATGCAAATGCTGCTTTATTATAACAACAGTTTGTATATCAGTATATGCAGACTATTGTCACCTCGTGGAGTTATTTTCTCTCACACAGGTGCGCAACATACAAGCTAGTTGGTTGTTAGTTGTAGCCATTTGAGTTGTGTTCAAGTACAGCTTTTTGGTGAAGACATGGGTGACATGAGGCAACGCAACAGTTGGGTCTCATCGCCACTTATTCTTTGAAGTTGGTTCGGTGTGTTTGGGCCTGAACATGCAGAACTTTGCTGCCCACCTGCTGATGACAGCTAACTAGCTATCCTCCTGGTGATTTCACCATATAATTGTTGTTTTATGATGTCGTATTGTCAGTGAAAAAATAGGATGCGTCCCCTGTTGATTGTGAGTTTACTGTATCCTTTTGGGTTTTAACGCCTCATCTTTTGCATCGGCCTCTCGCCAGTAAGTAATCGTAACTATAGTAACAGCATGAGAAGACACACTCTGTTCAGTTTGTCATTTGCTAAGAGATCCTTATACATGAAAAATAAAATCCATTTTGTCCCAGAGAAGAAGATCGCTGTTCTGCCAAACATATTTGCTGTCGTCCTGAACTGTCATGTGGAACCTCTGCTCACAAAAAAAAGATGAAGGAAGGAGAGTAACCAAAGCCTTTATTTTTTGCTTTTTTTTTTTTTTTTTTAGAGCTTTGTTTGACTACGATCGAACGAGGGACAGCTGCCTGCCCAGCCAAGGCCTGAGCTTCTCTTACGGGGACATCCTCCATGTCATAAACGCTTCTGACGATGAGTGGTGGCAGGCGAGGCTGGTCACGCCACATGGAGAGAGCGAGCAGATTGGGGTCATTCCAAGCAAGAAAAGGTACACTCACTCTTCATTTGCAGGGCACAAATGCCAGACGAAGCTAATGTGACTCCTACCATTCATGCCCAGCCTAAACTTTTTTCCCTTTTTTCCCCCCAGAGTGGAGAAGAAGGAGCGGGCCAGGTTAAAAACAGTCAAGTTCCACGCCAGGACAGGCATGATTGAGTCTAACAGGGTAAGTGTAGAGGGCCAGCTGCTCCCTGCGCTGGTGCCAGAGAGGCTGACTTCAGAGCTGCTGCTGGGCTCCCAGGGAGATGGCCTACTTCCCCCCCTGAGTGTGGGAAAGAGACCAGCACCTGCTCACTGAAGCAAGCACAAAAAGCACTCGTATTACTGTATAGATTACACAGAAGCTCTGAGGAGATGAGAGGTCTCTGTAACCTCCACAGCTCGTGCACTCAGTGATATTAAGAAAATGTCTGCACGTTTGTCAGAGGCTGATCTGTTAGGTTTAATTTGCAGAAGTATAAATCAGCTGTAATGTTGTGTCTGTATCATCTGTAATGCAAGCAGATTCAATTTAATGAAAATGTTTAAGATGGTAAACAGAAGCCTGTTTGCTTCGAATTGATATTCCATTCATTTCCACCCATTACCTGCTTCTCATTTTCATTATTTGATGTGTATTGTTTGTTTACATTTCATTTGTTTTTTGCATGGGCGTCGAGTACCCTCATTGAAACCCATTCTGTTTTTGTTTTCACCCTCTCATTGCCCCCCTCCCCACCTCCCCCCCCCCCCCTCTATTCTCACCCACACATCGACAAGCAGCCAGTCAAAGTAAAGCGCAAAAAAAGCTTCAACCTCTCACGCAAGTTCCCGTTTTACAAGAGCAAGGAGAATATTGTGCAGGAGTTGGTGGAGTCTGAACGTGAGTACCAGCTGTGTGATCGATGGGGGTGGGCTGTTGTTTTTCTCCTCCTTTCCCCTTCATGCTTTAGTTCTGTCTCTCAACTTTCATCTTTCCGCTCACCTCCAGGGATGGTGTGTGTGCCATGGCACCACTCTCATCCCTTTCTCACTGTCCCAGAGAGATGCCCCACATGCAGAGCCGGCATCAGGCTGGAGACGTGGGGTTCTCTCTGGTGTGTCTGTGCATCTGTCTGTGGGCTCCAGAGGAGTGTCCAGCTGTGTGTGTGCTGCCAGCTGTGTGTCTGCGCTTGGTGTGTGTGCACGTTCTTGACTGCATTAACACACAGGCCGTCTAACACTATGATGTTACTCCTTGTGTAAGTCCTGATCAATCCTCCAGTCAGTCACTGACCCACAACAAGAAGAATCTCATTAACTGGACTGAAGCTTTAACACTTAACAGGTCAAAATCCTATTTTAATGGGATTGGGCTTGTGTAATTGAAAGGCCGTGGCTTACTATGAACAAAGTGGGGCTCAGGCTTAATGAGTACAGCACAGCGCCATGTGTCAGCGGGCCTGGCGAGCACCACACAGCACTCCTCACCCTCTCTGCCCCAAACTCTCACTAACCTCTTCTTCTTCCTGTCTGCTCTCTTCTCTTGGTTTCTGCTCTCACCTGTCGGGACACCTAGGACTTCCCAGGGTTAAGCGATGACTTTTATGGATCAAAGAGTTTGAGTAAGTGTGTGGTTGTACTGTGTCAAGCAGCTGTCCCCTGAGCTCTGAGAGAAAAAAAAATGCTTTGTCACTGCAGACCCAGCTGGGAATGCTAAAACCACACACATTTAGAGTGACATATACACACACAGACCTATATGCGTGCTCACATAACACACACACACACACACACAGCCAAACGCATGCCTATTCAGATTCACAGTACATGTAAAATATACATTCCCAAGGGAGGGTGAGTAAGCGCTACACTTATTCTGAATGTCCTATGGGGTCTTTACAATAAATGTTTAGCAGTTTTGTCAGATAAGGTCACACAGAGCTGGAATATATCTGTCACCAGAGCGGGCCTGGGTGGAAACACTTTTTCCCTCCAGTTCCCCTGAGTCAGCCAGCTCCTGCCTCCCTCCTGTGGACGGCGTAACGCCTGTATGTTTTCTTTGTTTTTTCCCCGATATGAGATCCGCTGCCACAGGCACAGATCTAGTAATAGGAAACATTGGCGAGGGAATTGCAGGTCATTTGGGATACTGTCACAGGAAACACTTAATTTCCTATTGCTTGCACCTAAAACCACTTCCCTAATATTGTGAGAGCACGGCTGCTGCGCCAGACAAGACTTCTGCTTTCTTTATCCCCCCTCCCTCCTTCTTTTAATGGCTTAGATGTGTAGAAACAGGATGCTCTTCTTTTCCCTACTTTTTACTGTTTAGGAAGGTGGAAATCATTTTCACCCATGATAATTTATTTAAATATAACTGTGGCTCTACTGTTTTTGAGATTATCTGCAACTCCCTCTCCTTCTGCTTTCACAGAATGCCTGACATCCAACACAAGTGACAGTGAAAGCAGTTCGAGTGAGTCACCTTGATTTTTCGTGGTCTTTCTGGTTTGTTTTACACTGCCCACATAGATGAATAAGATGATAGATGTCTTTAAAATTAACTTGTGAAATGACATCTGTAAATTAATATTCCATCAGCCCACATTATTTTATTGTACGACTTTAATAGAGATGTCAAATAACCGATGTTGATTTTTGTGTAATTACAGAGGGACAGGAGGACACGATTCTCTCCTATGAGCCAGTCATTCGACAGGAAAGTGAGTGAAGCACTTACATAAAACAAGTCAAACTATGGATTTCGTATTTCTACATGTATCCTCACCTCCCTTGTTCATCTCTAATGCAGTCCACTACACAAGGCCTGTGATCATATTGGGTCCAATGAAGGACAGAGTAAATGATGACCTCATCTCCGAGTTTCCCCACAAGTTTGGCTCCTGCGTACCCCGTGAGTTCATGGCAACAACCACATTTAAACAATACAATCAACATGACGGCAGTGTCAAAAATAAACTTGTTCCGTTCCCCCATCTGCAGATACGACTCGTCCAAGGCGAGAGAACGAGATGGACGGTCAGGATTACCACTTTGTGGGTTCGCGAGAGCAGATGGAGAAAGACATTCAGGATAATAAATTCATCGAGGCAGGACAATTCAACGAGAACCTCTACGGGACGAGCATTTTGTCCGTCAGAACTGTGGCTGAGAGGGTACGCACCGAGATTTATGTTGCCTACTGTAGGATTGTCTTACCAGATGGGGTTTGGTTTATTTGGGTTGTAACCAGAAGCATTTTTCGGACATAGCGAAGCAGACATTTCAAAAAATTGTTAATATGCGGTAGATATTTTTGGTAGCCTTACAAAAGCCACAGTCAGTCCCCTCATGAACTTGTGGCCTTCTTGTGAGTTAAAAGTGTTTGACTTTAAGAGAACCTCTCTCTGCCTGCCTACAGGGGAAACACTGCATTCTGGATGTGTCTGGGAACGCCATAAAACGACTGCAGCAAGCACAACTTTATCCGATCGCCATCTTTATTAAACCAAAATCCATTGAAGCCCTAATGTGAGTTTGAGCTCTTTTACATACTGTCGTTACAGTAATAGTAACTGTAAGGGTGTCTGTGATTCTAACCATCTACTTGTGTTTTTCAGGGAAATGAATAAGAGGCAGACGTACGAGCAGGCCAATAAAGTCTTTGACAAGGCAGTTAAGCTGGAGCAGGACTTTGGAGAGTATTTCACAGGTTGGTCTCCTTTCCCTTTTACTTTTGGATTCGTGATTAATCTTTGTAGTTCCAATTTGGGCCGTAGCTAATGACTTTTTTAATTATTAATTTGATCCGTCAATTTTAAATTGCATGTTTTGTCTGACCACAAGTCCAAAATCTGAGGAGATTCAGTCAGGAATCGATTTTTATTTTGTTTTTTCCAATAAAAGCCAAAATTCCAGCTGAATATTTTTAGGGTTGTGGTAAAAAAGCAAGACATTTGAGGAAGTGATTTTAAGCTTTTTGAAAAAAAAGATAGTTTTTTTTTATTTCACAATTTTGTGACATTTTATCGACCAAACAACTTATCAATCTATCATGACAGTCATCGGCAGATTCCTGGCATGATACAGATGTTTATCATGCCTGTTCAAAAGAGCGTATAACAATTATTCAGGTATGAAAAACCTGAAAAATTGTTTTTCTGTCAATCGGCTCCAGTTGATTGGGATTCGTTTCTCTATCAACTTAACTAGAAGGGACATTTTTTCAGTTTCATAAACCCCAGCTTCATCGTCTTATGTCATGTACAGCAAATATGTGGCATTTTCGTTTGAATCAACCATTGGGATCATTTCAACTCCAGTTCTGATGCAACCAACTGATCCTTCTGACTCTGTCATTGTGTCTCCAGCTATTGTACAGGGTGACTCACTAGAGGAGATCTACAACAAGATCAAGCTAATCATCGAGGAGCAGTCTGGTCCCTACATCTGGATCCCCTCCTCAGAGAAGCTCTGAGCTCCCTGCCGTCCCCTCTGCGTTGGTGCAGAGCTCCCCTCCTGCCTCCCAGAGACCCCACCTAAGCCCAAATAGCCCCCCTCCTCACCTCCTTTTTGCAGATATGTTTCATATCAAGTTTTAGTGTCATCATTATGTTACTCTCTAAATGAAAAAGAAGTCTTATCACCATTACTGTGACTGTGCACACCCCTGCATGAGTTTCTCAACAAATCCATTCAAGACTGGAAATGCCATTCCAAAGGAATTTGTCAAATGAAAAACAAAAGGGAAAAGGAATAAATCCTTTTGTGAACTGAGACTGACTGAAGATCAGAATGTTTTACAGAAATCTGGAGAGAGAGGAGTTGGGATTCAAAAAGAAGTTGCAGGGAAACAGAGACAAATCTTACCAAGTTGGAACACTTTGTAAATGTTCATCAAATCACATTTAAAAAGACACGCGAGATGAGAAGTGAAGACCAATTGAGGTTTTTTTTTCTTTCTTTCTAAAAAGACTGGATAAAATCGAGCCCTGCTGATGGTACTGTTCAAGGAGTCATCTCTCTTGTTTATAATGACTGAGGAAATTAGCGGAGCCTACAAACTGGTGATCTATTTATCACAAACCAGCTTGCTGTTTGGTCGTCTGCCAGTTGTCTGTGCTGCAGCTGATAAAGACATCTCGGGAGGCAGATCAAGAGGAAGAAAAGCGTTGTGAATCTCTACATTTATATTATGAAATCACAAGATAAATGATAAAATCCCACTGAGATTTTACTACATATTAAAAACTACACATTTTACACTTCACTAGAATTGTCAATTTGGAGGGCTGTTAGATTTCATTTTAGTTTTTTTTTTTTTTTCTTTCTTTCTTTGTGGGATTTTTTGCTTGTGGTTTTTAGCTGCTCTGTGTAAAGGACGGGGGTAGAGAAGTGTAACTGGGCTCTCTGCAAAACACCAAACTGCCTTACATCAAATACAAATTCTGTTTTGTGACTACCTGTTGTCTGTTAGGGAGGCTGCACATTATTGGCAAGGAAAAGAGAGGAAACATTCTCATCTTTTCTTACTTTTTTTGTGTCCTCCAACCACCAGGGGGCCTGACTTGAGTGCAATAGATAAAACTAAGTCTCACCTCTGTGGGCGCCTTTTTCTCCCCTGTATTCCAACCTTCCTTCCTGTGTAATTTTAAAAGAAGAATTTGGCCATTTGGATCACAATTTGAACAGCCAGAGCCTCCTAACTCATGTTGAGCAGCAGACCACCCTATTACACTCTCTGCCTTCCAAGAGGATTCTCTTCTGATTGAATGGTCACATGGTACTGTCCTATCTGCCACCATGATGGTGGCCTTAAAACGGGTTGAACAAGACAATAATTGTATTGGATGTCCTAACAATTAAAGAGTCGATATAACCTGTTTTGGATTGTCCCCCTGTCCCCCTACCAAAAATAACACTAAAGTTGGGTTTGATTTAACCTATATGCTTTGTGTATCTATATGAATCTGTCGTCGGCAGGTGCTGAACCACTGTGTTGAGCTCTAAGTGTGTCTGGGGTGAGCTAGACCAGCTCAGGAATCTTAACGTACAGATACCATTTACCCCTGCGACTAAAGGGCCATGTTTGGGCGATGACACGGAGAGTTCATAGCTGTCAAATGTGAAAGAACACGAATACTAACAGTACTGTCGCTGCGTTAAAGGCGTTTTCAACTAAACCGTGTAATCGGGCTGTATTATGTGTCTTCTCTTTTTTCGTGAGGCAGGGAGTTTGTTCAATGCCATCGGTGTGATAACCTTTTGAGGTGGCTGTTTGACATCACCAGGATTGAAATGACCTGCTCCACCCTCCCATGCAGATCTTGGCACTGTACGTTAGAGAGAGCACGTCCGAAGAAGGAGCGCTGAGGCCCCTCAACGTGAACGTTCTCCTCCACTTTTTGACGAGTGCAAAGAGATTTTTTTTTTTTTTCTTCTTCTTCTTTTCAGAGAGCCGGACCCAACAGGAAGTGGTAACCTACACCTCTGGGTCCCCCCCGTGCTCTCTCCCACCCACAGAGCACCTGTACCTGCAGGCATTTTCTGAACAGGTGTCCCCACCTGCCAGGCACCACTGCTAAACCAGCTGTCATTACCTGTGTCAAAACCAGAGTTCAGGGAATAACCGAAGGGAACAGAGCCATTTATAAACTGCTTGCAGACTGTTTCAAAGGGTGTGGTAGCTGTACAATGTAAATAAGCCCCCAGCAGATCCCCCTCACCTGTGCTTCATGCATGTGTGAATCAAACTGGGACAAACATGTTTTATAGACCACAAATGTCAGGTAAGTAAAGTTTGAGCTACTCTTGAGATATAATTTCCATACAAATGTGCTGTATTGTTGGTATTTCTCTTCAAATGCCTATTGGAAAAACTTAACTAGTCAGTCGGGAATTCGATTCCTTCAAGTAGGGCCTGTCTACATGTGATTTCTTGTGGAACGTGTCTGGGTGTATAGATTTTAAAAAATATATTGTAAAATAATTAAAAAGAGATGCAGGCAGAAACCTACACAATATCACAGAAACCAGGAGCATTGATCAATACATCATTAGAAGTTTAGAATTGGTCCTCTCTGGTGTTTAGTTGAAAAACAGCTGACTGTTAACAATGTGTGTGGTATTCATACCTCAGTCAGCCATGTCAAAGCCCAAAGAACTTGATTTCATTTTACTCTTTCCATTGAGGTTGTGGTATATAACGAGATGGAACCTGAATGCCTCTGTGTGTGTATAATTGATGAGGGTCTTTGTTCTGATGAGAGAAATGATGACATATATGCTTTTTATTTTTTGGGTGGGGGGGTCAGGGTTCTTGTTTGTACTTTTGGGTGATGATGTTTATGTTCTAGCACATCTGTGCAGTAAGTGCTTGCAAACATGAACCCTTTGATTGTACAGTAGTTTCCTTCCTGTCACTGCAGGTGGTACAGCCTATCAGGACACTTGGCCTCATGGTCTTCCCTGTCCTAGTCATGAGGGAACACAGTCCTGCAACTTTTTGTTTTGGGTTTTATTTTGGGACTTGACAAGAGTTTATTTGTTTGAAAATAAAATATGTGACTCAGTTATGATTTCGATGTGCTTGTTGTTCTGCTTTAATGAATCAGTGGCTTTGAAAATTATCACAATATCTTTTTTTTTTTTTTTTTTTTTTTCAAAGCTCAGGTTCTGTAGAGGACAGGAAACATGGGATTAGAGAGGGAGAGGGAGGGAAAACGCAGCGAAGTCTCAGGCCAAAACTAAAATATGAACAAACGTGGCATGTGTTTTAACCACAAGTCTACTGGGGCGTCCCACAATTAAACACATTTAAAGCAACAAATTATCAAAATGGAGCATTTGATGGAACATTTTACGATGTTAAAAATATCAAGCTGCAACAAACTGAGTGTTTAGAACAGGAAGTTAACATCTGGCAGACCTGCCTCGGTTCAGTTATTCTTCCATGATGATGTTCTTCTTGGCTTTGTCCAGCCTGTCCAGGATTTCACTGTAGAGTCCAGACATCTGTGGGTAAACAACTGTATAACTTCAAAAGATCTTAAAGGTTTGTAATTACAGGATGATTCAGTCTCCCCTTCCTTCCCCTCCATCAGCTCTGTACCTGTGTCTCATAGCTCTCCTGCAGGGATCCAAGGTGGCGGATGAAGCTCATGGCCAGGCCGCACCACTTCTCAGCCTCGGGGTACTGAGCCAGGCTGTACAGCAGTATCCCTGTGTTCCAAGCCCGAGTCAGCAACCACAGGGTCTCCATCTCTGGGAAGTCGTCCGGCTGCAGAGAAAAAGCAGGAAGATGTTCAAAAGGCCATTTAACGGAGGCCACCTGGGTGACTCACTTGAGCCAAGTGATGTGAGAGAAGTATGGGAGGAAATCTGTGTTTTTAGTGGAAAAATCCTGTGAGTAACTTTCATCCAATCCTCTTCTGCTGTATGTTAACCTTTACTCGTGCTTAAACAGATCGTAAACAAACTCAGAGGTCTTATCATTTCTAAAGTTTCATTCGTTTTTCACCACTTTAATCTTGGGCTTTCACTTTGATCCAAAGAATTCCACAGCTTTCGAGTAATAACTCAATCTGAAAGGGGAAATATGCACTGCCTCTGAAGCGGTGTAATGTCTCAATAATTTGATGCCTCTTTCAGAGCTGCAGCTCACCGGCAGTGTGATGACTTGTACAGCACATTAACATTCAAATTGGCAGGAAGGGGGTGGTGAATGGAAGCATCTGCTAATTGAAGTGCAGCTGAAAGCCCATTGATAAAAAGAGGCTTCCAGAACAGCAGGCAGGCATGGAGTGGAGGAGAGGGGGTTAATTATATAGCAGGGAGAAGTTCTGCTGGAGGGAACAGGAGGTGGGAGCCGAGGGATGGCGATGTGCGATTGGTGCCGACTTACTGCGGCTGCGATGATGGACAGGGCCTCCTCGTAGTAGTCCCACACCTCCTCGAGCACATGGGCCTCCACCTCTGATACGCCACTCGGGAGGGACAGCTTGATAAGGCTGTGAACGCACATGCTGATACAGGAGCACACAAAGAGTCACACAATCAGAAACCCTTTATATCCTAATGTGAGCTTTGTGGGAATGAATGGTGAATCAACTGTGAGTAATGATGGGTATGCCTGCAGCGGTCCAGGTCCGCCTGTGGTTGTTTCTTGTGCAGAGAGAGAGCGACCCTCAAGGCCTTCTTGCTCAGCAGAGGGAAGTGGGCTGGAGGCTCCATGGCTAAGGCTGCAAATAAGAAAAAAAAGATGCTAGCAAATACGAAAACGTGTCCGTTTCTGTAGACATGTCAGCAGAGATGATTGAACAATGCAGCAGGGGGTTGTTACCTGCAATGGTCTCTAGTACTTTGGTTTCAACATTTTCAAGATCCAACACTGACTCCAGTACTGTCTCAACCTTTGGGTCGTTCAGCTTAGCACGGGCTTCAAATTCATACAGCAGCAGCAGTGTGTCTGTTGGGTCCGTTGGGAAGTTTCCTGCAAATATTAGTTGAGAAAACATTTCTTTAGCTTTATTTTGATTCATGTGAAGACGTGCAAATAAATGTGGCTCATCACTGCTTAAGATACCCGATGCTTTCAGGGTTTTCCAGACCTCCCAGCAGGTCTGAATGTGCTCCAGTGCCTGAGTGAGCACCTCAGTCTGTGAACCAAAAACACAGAACAAGCATTCTGGATTCATCATCGCCATCTAGTGTTCACTTCCTCTTCAAAGGCAGGGATTAAAATGAAACACCTACGCCAGCACCAGTAATGTGGTTAGTCACCTCTCTTCTCCTTCTGGTCTTGGTAAATTTCCATCCATGTGGATGGAGAGCGTGCTAAATGTAGGAGATGTGCAGAGGGAGTGGGTGGCGCACCTGGTCAGTGAGAAGAGACTTCCTGCAGAGCTCCAAAGAGGCAGCGGCAGCCATGAGCAGACACGTCTTCTGGCCCATGAGCAGTGTGCGATCAGGAGGGCACAGCTGGGAGAGCTGCAGGTTCATGCAGACGTACACATGTATGACAAAGGAACTAGTGTGTGATAGTACGGCCTTTCTCAATTACTGTGCCTCCACACTGATTGTGAAAAAGACACTTGCTGTGTCTCGATTCAGGGTCTGCATCCTTCGAAGGACCCGGCCTTTGTGGTCTTCGAAGGCGAGTCCTTCGAAGAGACCTTGTTAACTGCATCAGCCGTTGTTAAATGGGACGGTCTAGCCTTTGGAGCACTTCCTAGTTGCGTCACCAGATGTTTTACCCTTACGTCAAGGTTTCTGCCATCCAGGCCCGTGAAAGTGACGATCTACACAACGTGATGTCGCCATTTTCTCTCTTTCGCGTAAAGAATCTTGGAATATGTGAGGCCACAAAGGATAGTAGCCCTGCGTCCTCCAAAAAGAGGGAAAAGAAGGAGCATTTTGAGAAGCCTTCGGATTAGGACAGCCTTCACGCAGCGTAAAGACATAATTGACCTTCAAATGCGGCCTCCAAAGGATGCAGACCCTGAATTGAGACACAGCAACTGGCTTTTGATGTGATGGTGTCTTATTATCTCCTCTTTTAACATAAATTTTTTATGTTTTGATGTTACTTCATCCCACTTTATCTTCCAACAGCAAATGTTTGTAATAGTGTGGGGTTTTCTTAGACATGAGTGCATGTACTTAAATCAAGTACAGTAAAAAACCCACATGCAAGCACACGCATTCTGATAAGGGTAAGGTCAAAGGATAGAGATGACCATGGATGCATACTCAGATAAATGTTCCATAAAGCAGAACAGCTGGTGCTGCTCGAGCCATTTGGTGTCAAAGTAAGATGTCCCCACTAATGGCAGATTTGTTCAACAATGCAAACACAGCTTTGCTCTTTCATTCCTTTCACCACCTTTGGACGGCATAGCAACTGATCAAAAAACCTGTCTTTCATAATGTTTCAAATAAGTTGTGTTTCTCCTTCTGTTGAGTATTATGAGCTTTTCTTTATGGCTTGCGGCTCTACCCAGCCTTGCAAAGAGTTTTCTAGTTGGTTTGTGTACAACGCCTCCATGGCAACATGATATAAACAGGCAAGAGGCCCCGTGGCACAAACTGTGGTAAAAGCCCCAATTGAGACACAATGTCGACGAATGATCCTAGATCCTGTTGCAGTCCTGTCATCTAAAATGCTGTTTTTATGCTTTCATATCTACTGTAGTTAATAACAGCGCTTTCACCAAAGTCTAATTTACCTGTTGGGCCACTAACTAAAAAAAAAGCTGGAGTTTACCTAGCAGTTAGTCCAAGTTGCCACTCTTGGGGAGCTCTCAAAGATGCTAGCCAAGCTTCAAGGTTCATAAAATAAGCACAGTAGCAACATCAGAGGGGTTGGACTCCTGTGTTTTACTATATATATATTTAAACTTATAACAACATTTAAAACAAAGTGTTTGCTGATTTCACATATTTCTTTCTATTGACATAATCCACATATTTCAGAAAATGCTACTTTCAGAATGAGGCCTGAAACTGAATACAGTGTTAAACGTGACGTTAAATTTGGAATACTGGAAGTTTGCCTGTAAATGTAGTCACTATGATTCGTTATCTTAAAGTGATGTTTATTTTTCTAAAGCAGCAATAAATCCCTGTTCTGGAGTTATTGATCTACACCCACATACTGTAGATATCGATCAATTCACCTGACAAAGCTAATAAGGACACTTGCCTGGTATGAGAGCACAAAGAAATCCCTCATTCTGTCAGGGCAGCTCTCGCATTGCAGTGCCAAGTTCCATGCTGTAGCAAGAACACACACAACACATGCATACATACAGTCAAGATGAAGGTGCTGCAGGTTTTTAAGTGATAGCATACCATGTCTGACTGAAGTTAGTCTAAGTACCAATCTTCCTGAACCAGTTAGCTTCTTCTGTGCGTTGCTCAGCAGTCAAGCGAGTCTGGTGTGAAACTTTCTGCTGAGCTGCAGTGGAGGCGAACACAACATTTAGATACTGTACCTGAGACTGTACCAAAATGCAATCTGAGGCTTTTGCATATGTACTCACCCATTTTTAGATATGGCAGCAGGACATCGACATTCTCATTCCTGCATGTAGAGATGTAAGGTAGTTAATTTAACAGCATCAGTAAACCTATATACCTTTATTAGGTACTTCCCCTCACCTCATCTCATCACTCGGTTGTTCCAATGTGGAGAGCACAAGTCGAACCAAACACCTATAAAAAGATGAATGGAGAAAACTGGTGTTGACCTCCTTTATTTCACCTACTAACTGTATTATACAGAGACACACTTTCATTGGAGAAGCAGGGGAATATAGGTCAGTGGATCATAGAGGTGTACGGGAAAGCTAACAGACTCGCTACAATTTCTCAGCACATAAGCCATCTCCACTAAATGTTGTCACTTTATGTGTGAAACTCCACCATCATGTTTTGTTTACACGGTCTCAACACATGAACACTGAACGCTTCAAAGTATACGAAAATAAAAAATGTGGTATCTGTAATTCAACGTTTCTTTTCCGAAGGCAACCTGCAAGTTCTTGCTTTGGTAATTGGAAATGTTTTCCTTGATAAAACACATTGATTACTGAAGTGTCCATATGTGTCCATGTCTCTCACAGCCATGTCTGTTACGCTTTCTGACGTATGTGGACTTCTCAAGTGAAAACATTTTGTTGGCTTCAAAATAAATTATTTATTTTGGTATTAAAATCTTCATTGACTATACTCCAGCTGTCACAGACCTGAGAGCAGTCAGAACCTCAGCTTCATCTTTGGAGTTTTCACACAGACTCTCCAGTGCCTTCATGGCGGTTTCCTGCTGTTCGTTCTGTCACAGGGGAACAAACATCCTCATTGTCTTTAATGCCACCACCCACCGGTCATATTCATCACAATCACACAGTGTACTAAAGATAGGATTCCCTCACATTTTCTATTTATAAATAAAAAGAAAAGCAACAACATTTTGAAGACCTTACTTACCCTCAGAAAATGTTAATAACTAGCTGCCGTCCAGTATGTTTGCTGTTTGTAGCGTGGGAAGGGAACGTCCACAAAGCTGTGTTTGTTTTGATTTTTGTAACTTAAATTCTATTTGTACATGAATCGTGAAGTTCAACACTTCTAAATTTATACTGTATGTTTATGTGCAGTAGGCCTGGGGAGGTAGTCATAATCATGTTTGATCTTTTTAGGATTTTAGGATGTCTTTAGTTTTAGTGCAACAAGCATAAGGAGTGGTGAGACGGTGATGTCTTCATCATATAAACAATAAAAACTAAACTGAAACAAGCAAACTCACTCTGGATGCTAACAGACACAAAAAAATCATAACAAAATGGAAAAAATAACTACTTCTGGTGTACGAAACATGTAATGCCTCTGTTGATGACACCTACCTCTAAAGCAATCTGAGCTGCCAGCCTGAGGAGATTGGAAGCAGCGTTCTCAGACACCAGCAGTCCGTCCTCACTGCCCACAGGACTCTTGGACAGACGTCCCATGGCATTCAATGCATCTGCAGCTGGTGCGAAATAATCAGCCTCAACACCACAGACAATATGCAAGATAAGAAAATGTAGCTGTATTCGAACACTACTAAGCTACATGCTTACTGTATATTCATCTCACAGCTAAAGTACCTTTCTCCACATTGTTCTCCTGCACTGCAATCTTGTAAACACTGAACTGAGTGAAAATGCTCTCTGGGTCACATCTCTCTGCTTCTTTAATTGCTTCTTTGGCCTGACAAGCATACATAAATGACATAAGGTATATAAATGCAATATTGTGGCTGCAGAGTTCTGCTCCTGAAAGAGACTTTTATCTCCCCGACTTGCTGTTGTGGCTCAAGTTGTCTCACCTTTTCCAGCTGTTTAAGTTGCAGGAAACAGGAAGCTCTGTTCCTCTGCAGTTTGGCGTAGTTGGGATCCATTTGACCGGCCTTAAAGAAACTCAGGGAGTAGTTATACCACTGAAGAGCTTCAGAATAGTCCCTGGCCTGGAAGGATAGATAGAGCATTATTTTAACCGTTATTTATCCCTGTGTGAGAAGTAAACCTCTGCATTGTACCTATCATAACCATTTAGGGGCAGCGGGCAGCTACAAAGAAGGGGCCGAGACTATCACTGGTTCTGAAGACAGAACCTCATTCAAAGGAGTATTCCTCACATGCATGCCGTTCTGTTTTCAAACACCAGCCTTGACAGCAGGTTAGATTTGATCTTTATAATAAAAAAATCACTGGAAATCTACTGGCAGAGGTCACATTCAGCAGTGTATGGTAGTTAAAGAAACCAAGGCACCCGATGCAAACCCACACAAACACAGAGAAAAACATGCACAGTCCACAGAGACAGGTGGGCCAACAACAGCCCACCAGCCCTCTTGCTATGAGGCAACAGTGCTGATCACATGCTGACAACTACACAAGTGTACATACACTATAAAATATCCTGTGATATTGAGGATAAACAAGGTTGTGTTTGGCATACCTCAAAGTGTTTGGAGGCTTTATCCCACAGCATGACATGTAGACATGTGAGGGCCTGTGGAGTCAGCTGTTTTCCTGTGTAATGGCCTGTGTGGGTGGAGAACCAATAATACTAAAAATGGTCACACAGAGGAACATCTAGAGCACACTGCCTACATTGCTACAAGATTCATCATGTCATTTTAATTAAAATCAGGCTTGTGCTACAACCGGAATGCAAAAATAGAGTACCAGTGATGATATCTTCTATCTTCTGTTTGCCCAGCAGCTCCTTGCCTTTCTGCAGCAGCAGCTCAACGTGCAAGACAAGAGCAGTTCCCAGGTCAGGGGACGACTCAAAGTGCTGACACACGCGTTTCAAATACTCAAATGCAAGCACTTCTCTAGAAAAATCAGAGCAGAGAGCATTCAGAGTTGAGCAGCAAGTCCCTCCTTCAAAGAAAATGTGTATATTCTAAAAAAGAGAGTACTAGAGAAGAGTTTTTACCTGTCTGCAGACATGAGTATGTTCACTGTGCTCAGACACACTTCAAGAGAAATCTTAACTTCCAGCATCTCATTAAGTCCTGAAAAATAATTTTTAATTATCTGCTTTAAAATGTGAATGTAAATCTACTTAAAGCAGCTACAAGGACTCTTCAGTTTTCATTGATTATGGTGGTCTGTGTGGACAATGCCGGTAAGAGCACCACCGCCTTCAGTCCTAAAGATCGTAAGGAAAAGTTCACCCTAAAAATTAAATGCAGTTGTTATCTACTCAGCCTTATGCCGATGGAAAATATACACACAGTAACACTTAGAAGGGTCTCACAACATCTTTGAACACCTGACCTGACTTGTAAAAGCCTCAGGAGTGGTTAATGTACTTACTGTTGCTCACTGTACACACTTCATATTTCTGGAGAAATTAAAACTCATCAGTAGACATTTTTGAGACATTTCATTCTTGAATCTATTTCTCTCACCTCCCAGACCACTGACACCGCACTGCAGCCCACATTAATGAAGTTCTGCATGAATAATTGAATGAGGTCGGGTAATGACTAACCTGCTCTGATGTGATCGTCTGAGGCCCGACATCTCAGGAGTATTCTGATCTTTAAGTACAGCCCAGATGCACTCACATATTCCTGCCAAATTGCAGTGTCATTCGGTACAGAGCGGCTCAGCTTTTTTTTTCTTTCGCATGCTTCAAAATGCATATGTAAATTTCCAATGTGCAAATTATTTATCTTATCCCACCTTGTTAGCTAAGCTGACAGCGTTGAGAGCCTTCTCCTGAAACCTCTCACAGTCCCATTCTAAATAAACAGTGGCAAGGAGCCTCAAAACCTTGGCCTATTGAGAGGAAACACAAAGACAGTTAAAACAAATAACTATTTTCATTTCCACTCAACTTCGCATACTAGACAAGACTGGACTTTTCCTACTGGAACTTTCCCCAGGAACTGTGAAACTTTGGAGGAACTCTGTGCATTTCCAACACAGGGCCCAGGCCTTAAATTGAACACTGGACATTATTCTACCTTTGAGGGTGCAGCTTGCAGTGCTGATGATTTTTGATTGGTTGAGTGCTTTAATTCAGCCACCATTTTAAAAAACTGCATATGCAAATTAGTTTGTTTTTCATTCATTGTGCTCTGACACAGCAACATGGAGAAGAAAGCACAATTATGATATGGACTGGTGACAAAGAAGTGATGAGTAAAGACAGCCATCAATTTCTTCACTCGTTAGCGGACTACTATGCCGAATCTTTGCAGGTCTTTAGACTGTGATGGAAACTCAGACAACAATGGGATGATGGAAACTTTAATTCCTTGAAAACTAGTTTGTAGAATAAAAAATTATGGACATTTTGGGTGGAAACGCAGCTTCTTTATTTCACTGTCCTACCTGGACTTCAGATCCAGGAGCGTATCTCTCATTCATTTTCCCAATGTCATAGCTTTGGCTGGAAAAGAAAAAAAACAAATCCCTTTCACATTGCATCTTTCACAGCCATTTCCTGTAAAAATGTAATTAAAAACTATATTTACCTGAGCCAAAATGCACTGTCCTCAAACTTTTTCACATTGTAAGTGTCTACTCCAAAGTTGTAGCACATTAGGGAGAGATATGCAGTCTGCATTGAAAAAAATACATTCACAGTTAACGTCCCCCTCACTTCTAACAGCAATATGTGCTCTAAATGTGAAACAACAATATAAAGTGTTGTTATGAAAACAGAGATTTTTTTGTTTTATTTTACGTCTTTTGGTAGGCGTAGCAGCATGTCTCTACAGCGCTGCACATAGGCCACAGCCTCACGATGGTTGCCTTGACTTATGGCCTGCAAAAGACAGACCTCCTATTAAATGTCAGCAAACAATAAAACATTCCTGATTAGCACCGAATATGATCCCCCCTCTCATTGTTTCTCAGTTCACATTTTAGCTGTCTCACACTTCACACTGCAAGTCTGTCAGAATAGCACTTCCTCAGCTGCCAAATATCACAAGAACAAATATTCACATTGAAGGTGTTGAACATCACATGCGCCACAGCTCACCGATTCCGCCTGACACGAGAGAATTCGAAGCAGATCCTTCTCTACATCGCCCTTGGATGAAGTGATGTCAGCTGCGCCATCACCTCTGGACGTTAGTTGGCTATAGAGGGTTTCCAGACTCTAAGGGTATTTTATGTTGAATAATTTGTTAGGACACCATATTTCTCTCTGATCTCTTGGTTTGAGTATTCTTTTTTTTTTCTTCACCTTGACAGCAAGTCTTAAGAAGTAATCTGCCATCTGGGGATTTTTGCAGTCCAGCCAGGTTCTCCCTGTTTTGCTGGCCATCTGTAAAGATTAGACAGTGACAAATAGACCTCCTCATCCTGAAATGTTTGAGCTCTCACTGAGGGTGGCTACAGTATTTCCTACCAGGATTTGCTTGCGGATGACGCCCTCTGTTGGCTGCTCAGGCTCACTGCAGTACAGCAGACTGCATGCGACATGACGCACTGTGAGGATGGTGAGAACATTTGAACGCGACGTGACACGAGCATGACATGCCTACGTTGTGTCAACATTTCAGATGATGTGAATATTTTCATCATGATGATCAGTAAAACTGTCTTTTAAGTAAATATGGTAAGTAAAGGTTTACCTTTGGCTTTCTGGTGTTTAGTTATAGTCGTGCCCACATTCTTAGTGACTGCCCAGTTCCACAGCTGGATGGCACACTCCTCAAGCTGTAATGTGAGTAGGAGAAAGAAATAACCAAGCATCTTATAAATTCTGCCAACTTATATTTGCCAACTATCTTTCAAATAATAATCTCTGACTAATTAACAGATAATCATATAAATTGTGGTTACATAGTGTTACATATGGTCACATATCAAATGAAAAAACACAACACTACGAAATAAAAATTAACTTGTTGGCGTAACATATGGAAGTTCAGCATTACAACTGATAAATTTTTGAAATTCTCTTCTCATCTGACAGTTTGCTAATTTTTAAATGTAGGATGTTTTGTTTAATTAATATTACAGTCAAACTATAGTCAACTCTCACAAACTTGTATCTACCTGTGGATCTGATATTTTGGGCAATTCTTCCAGACCAGAGACTTCAGAGAAAAGTTTCTGTATCACCTCTTCATAATCTGTCAGATGTTTCTGCAGCAGGTGCTCAATGAGACCTTTGTTTGGATAAAAGCAATATAAAGACATGTTAACAGGACACAAACAGGGCAACAACAGACATTTAATCCAAACAAGTGGTCTGTGATATCTGATACATATAGCGACTATTTTTTTAACATGGGAGGCAAAAAGAGAAATCTATTATCTCATCACTACCGTTTGGATGCCTTCAGAATCAATACACAATAAATATACCCCCATAAAAGAAATGCTCTAAACAGAAACATAAGCACTAGCCTACAAAGTATTGTATCACTGAAGTGAGTAAGAAAACAATCAATTTTTTTTACCTGGATTCTTTTTTTAACTCACTTCTAGACATGGCGAGATGGGTGAAGGAGTTTTTTTCTTGTCACTTGCATTAAATCCTCATGGAATAATGCATGGATCTTGATGAAAAAGCCATATCTAGGTGGCTTGTATCCATGAGTGACTACAAAAGTGGACTATTGGGCCTTGGCGGAGGTATGCATTCTACTGAGCACCACTCTAGTTTCTTGAAATAAGTCAAATGGTTACCAAAAAATTGTTTTGCATCTCAGTAGCCAATACCAATTTCTAATGTGTCTCTTGTGGTAAAAGAACTCAAATTGATATTTGGTATGGTAGCTTATATTTAGGAATACACGTTTTACAAATGTTAATATGTTGTAGCTGACCACTGATTGTTCAATTGGTCCAATATCACAAATGCAAGCTCCCGAAGTATTCAAACACATGAAATACACAAGTGTCAAACCTTTTTCTTTTTAAATTGAGAAGCCTAATCAGAAAATGTTTGATGCACCTAATAAGTTCAGTTTATTAAAGTTCTTAACTGACCTGCCAATTGTCTTTGTTTCCAGGGTACCTTTATTTATTGCCCTCTCTTTAGGTTAGTTAATAGTTCGTTTTAAATGTTCAGGTTAGATAATGATGTCAAAAAAGGCTTGTTAGCTTGCATCATCTATAATATATCTATTGTATAATGTGTAATGTGGTCATCATCTTGTATTAAATATAATTCCAATACAAAATGAATTCACTTTTATAGCATAATTTGCTCATGACTAAGGAAGATACTGACATTATTGGGCATTAAAAGCTAATTTAGCTAGTTAGCGTTAGCTAATGGGAGAACCTAACATTAGCTAGGTTTGAAGTTTAGCAAGTAACGTTAGCTTGCTTTACTCAACTGGAATTGTTTCAGCCACAATCGTCTTAAACAAACGAATAGTAGTTAAACCTAGTGAAGGGGATAATTACTCACATTTCACAGTTGAAACAAGCCGCTCCATGTTTTGGGTTTCAGCTGAAAACAGATCGCAGGGTAGCTAGCTACTGACGGCCGCCCCTTGTTTGATTGATGGCTGACACAAGCCCGCGAAGTTCAGGAGGGGAAGAGACGTCAAGGTAATAACAATAAGCTAATGTTTGGATTAGTGCTGCTAGCTTACTCTGCCTTTTTTGTGTGTACATGTGCCATCATAGCTTTATTTTAAATGTAGGACTGTTTGATCTTGTCCACCATGTTGGTTGATATAATGACACTTGGTTGAGTTAAGCTACAGTTAGTATTAGTTGACTTAATGAAGAATTAGCGTTAGCTTATTTTGCTGTTAGCTATGCTATCTTAAAATTATATTAAAAGATAACCATGTAATATTATTTTTTTTGTCACTTCCCCCTTAAGTAGAATTGGGTCTATTTCACTGGGATGTTTTGATTTGATAATCAAAGTTGCAGCAGTTAATCCTGGTTATCAATAAACTAAATTTAGTTTTGATAGCTTTACCTGCTGTCAAGGGGACAGACCCATAGACTGTAACTGGAATATTGCCACCTTTACCTATTTGTGTTATTTTCTGTTAGAACAAGTCAAAAGAACCAGAACATTATCTGATAATGACCCTATTAATATTAGGATATTTTACTATTTTCAAATGACTATGGTTTTATGTTTAAAACGTTGAGCTAATCTCACTAATCATGTTAACTGCAGCGCCAAACAAAAACTGAAGGCCTGAGTGTTCATTTGATTTCACTCTACTACATGTCTACAATCGTCTGCACTTATCAAAAAAAATCCAGATATGTCACAGAATAAACAACTTAAATGAAACACTATCCCAACATCCCTGACTCATTTTGAGGAGTGTCCATGTGCTCCACTGCTTTTGGAAACCAGTACCGTGTTTTTCCATCCAGCCTTTTTGGGTCAATTTAACAAAAGTAATCAGATAGTTTGATCAACATGATAATCTGACACCTTTCCATTTGTAGTCAGAACAGGCAGGTTTACTCTATCAAGAGCGAGCTCTGTTGTTCTTTAACTAACTATGACTTCCAGTGGCAGGTTTTTTGCATTTATCTCCAAATATTTATATTTTATTTGAACGGATTGTCTTCTTCCATATTGTCTGTTTTGTTCTTTTATTTGTGTTTCTTGATCCAACAAAAGGGATCTCGAACACAAAATATTGTATAAGACTTGTTTGTATGAACAGCTTCACAGTCTTTTGTAGGAAACCTATCCGGCTACTTGCACGTCAAATCTGATGCATGTTTGGTTTCCAGAAGTCTTTTGGTTTTCCATCTAGTGCAGAGTTCTGTCTATGACCCTGGCTCGGAAAAACAACAACTTAAAATATTGCTGTCTTGCAAGAAATGGTTTTGTCAACAATAAATCTTATTTTGCCCAACGGCATTTACTCTACTACAAAATTATATACCTGCCTCTCTAAGCTGCAGTATGGGGTCTGGAGACTTGTGGCATTGTTTCCACTCAGGACTGACTACAGTCATTTCATCACCAGGGCAGCGGAGTCAGACCTCCTCCACTCCTGCTCTGCTGAAGAAAGACTTTATTCCTTCTGGTTCCTTAACCCAAGAAGACTTTGCGGTTAGGGCAAGAGGAAGACTGCATGCTGTGTGCGTAGAACCAGTTAGTCCCCCATCGTGTGTTTTGAACTCCAGATTCTAAAATAAAACACTTTAAATCCAGCCCTCTCAGCGAGCAACTTCCACCAATTGTTCATCAGGAGACTTATCTGCTGCCCTCTTGGCCCGATGGGAATGTCACTGCAGTCTTACATGTGAAGACACGCAATAAAAATAAATGCAGGAGACAAAGCCGTGTCTTTGCAAAACCTTGACTCTTCCATATCCATTTAGTGAGCTAATCTATTTCTCTTTTAATGTATGAGCCCATAAGAAAGTGGCACCAGTCAGACTTGACAGTCCACGTGTTGTACACATTTACTCGTTGTGGGTTCATTCCCAAATCTGTAAAGTGTGGAGTGTGATTTAACCATCGTTTTATAACACTGAGTGCCCAAAGTCTCATCAGAGTCTAGAAACAAATAACCGAACAGCCTCTAAGCCTAAAATGTACATTTTTGTCAGAATAAACCACGTAGAATAGAGCTAATCTTTTTCAGAGTTTCTAGCCACTCACATATGGACATTGCTTTGTTACATCCTTGTGTGATTTCAGGGAGGAAAAAAAACACAACAGCTTAATTAAAACAGTGAACTAAACTGCTGATAATGTGTCAAAGAAATTCTTTGCATTCCTGTGCTGTGACTATATGGTCTCAGAATCCCACAAAGCGAAAAGGACTCCCACGACTATGAGGCTGAAAAATGTTCTCATGGGCCACTTCACTTTTTCTCCTGCTTCGGGGACGGGAATGTGACGCTCATCCCGTTACACCATGCATGCTGCGCCTCTCCCAGGACACAACCGCCAGCCAAGATCGAGTCTCCAAGATGGTGGCTGTTCAGTCCTGACATGGGCGGAAAGGTGAGGGCAGGATGTTCTTATTTACAGTCCCTGCCACTGTGACCTGCAGCAGCAGAGTAATTGTTGTAGCGATAAAAAAAAAAAAAAAAAAAAAAACAGTCTGCAGCACATCCACACACTGCAGGGTACTCCTGGACAAAAGAGGATTATTTACAGTGATATAAAAAGATTGCATCCTGTTTCTGGAGTTAAAAATAAAACCCAGCAAATATTTATTCTAAACACTTGGTCAGATGGATCTGATCTGATATCACACTGATTGTTTACGTTCGACTCTATTTCCTTTGGAAACGAGATAACTGCTCTTACCTTTAACCTCACAGTAGGTTGATTATATCAAAGGCAGCGCCGCATGCAAAGGTCAGCTTAATGATCGACTTTATAATTTAACTCCCAGCTGTCATTTAGAAAACGCACTCTGACCGCGGATCAGTGAGCTGATACAGATATAAATCACACCTATCAGTCACCTATTTATCTTTGATAAATCCCACTCAGGTTCATTTTCAGGTTAGTTCCGTGTAGAGTGTTTGCGAGTGGCTAGCTGATTAGCAAATCAAAGTGACATTAATCAGTTTTTGAGGTAGAAAATGTTTGTGGTGTTTTCTTATCTGACAGGGTGACGGAGACGCAGCTTTACTTCTGGCAGCTCTCTGGAAAATGTCATGTAGTCGTCCACTCCAAAGTAGGTTTTTGGAAAGTGTTCGCTTGCTTACCTGGCCAATCTGAAGCAGCGATGGAGGGTAACTAAGTACATTTACTTACGTGCCATACTTAAGCACAGTTTTTAGATAATTGTACTTTACTTGAGTGTTTCCATTTTCTGTCACTTTATATTTCCTCTCCACTTCATCTGCACTTTTTACTCCACTACCTACTAGTTACTTTGCACACTGCATGTTGCACCAGTTAGTTAGAGCTAGTTATTCATTTCATCTGCAATCAGAAAATATCTCATATTAACGCCTGCTACACAGTTCACATGTCAATATAAGTATAATTTACTTTTGATACTTTAGTACATTTAATATCAGATACTTTAAGCCTCTTTACTTTTACTCAAGTATGACTTTGGGGTACTTTTTACAACACTGATCTTGTAGCTCCTGTTTGTAAGATGGTAAAACTGACACTTTGGGTTTCCCAACTCGTCAGATACTGACGCTTTCAGACAGTGGACGACCCGACCCACAATCCTAAAGCGTCAGTATCTGACGAGTTGGGAGACCCAAAGCATCAGCTTTACCATCTTACAAACAGGAGCTTTAAGTAATAGTAAACTTATAAAAATATGAGTAAACACTCAAAAAGAAGGGAAGTCAAGGCTGCAGTTGGGCATAAAGTGATGGGAAGGCAATATTTTTTTTGATGGACATGATATTAAGACATAAATAAACTTAGTTATTTGATGAATTGGACAGTAGCATCATTAAAAACATAGTAATTAAATAAATTGAATAAATAAAACGTAGTTGGGGTAAAGTGATTTAATTGATGGACACGAAATTAAGGCACAAATAAGCTTTTAAAAAGTTATTTGGTTGTGTTTGATTACATTTATTTCACTGAATATCAATCGTGCTAAAAAAAAAAAAAGTTTGATAAATTGGACAATAACATAATTAAAAACACAGTAATACCTAAAGACCAGATCATCTGCAGTGCTGGGTTTCACTAACCTTACTTCACTGAGGACTTTACTCGACAAAACCTGTGTTCTTACTTATCCAACAAAACATGACTTGCTTGAGACTTGAACCAAGTGACTTGAGACACATCTTGCCTATATTTGCCTGTTTGCCCCCCCTTCAGAAAAATAGTGTCATTGCGTCATTGCCGTGTCTCTATAAAACGTGCCTCACGCATGGACTGTAAGTGCTCAGAGGAGGCGAGAGGGAGGAGGAATTGTTCAGGGCGCGCAGGAGAGGCAGGAGCTGATTGATCTTGCTTGTAGCGGGCTTCACCAGAGACAAGTCAGAGCCTGGTTCACCAACTCACTCAACTTTTATTCTTCACCATCTATTAAACTTTTTGTGTGTGTGTGGGTTGGGGAGGTGGAGAGCACCTGCCCTCGAGGATACAGCGGCTCATCCGTCTCCTCATTGCCGGATCGGGAGTTGGATTACCCAGCTGCGCAGGAGAGCTCCCCTGCGAAAACGCGTCATGGGCTACGGGAGAACCGCTGCCGCTTCTCGCATGTACACCTGAGGGCTTGTGTGGATTTTTACTGCAAAGACAAACAAGACTCTTTGATCTACTGACTTTTATTTTTTAAGAAGAAACTTTTATAAGTCAGCGGGAATTATACACATCTCTCCAAGGGACTCTTATTTCTTTCCTTCTTACGCACGGTTTGAGCTGAAGAGTTGGGCAGGATGGTCTCATCCGGCTGCTTCGCGCTGGTCGTGGTCGTGTTGTGTTGTTCATCACTCACAAATGGTAAGAAATCATTCACGCTGGTGCAGATCCGTGATTTTAACGCGTTGTAGAGTCTTTGTGCATGAAAGAACAAACTTTAACAACATGGCACAGTTTGGTTGTTTGGTTTAATGAATGGCTGAACGCAGAGGATGTTGTCTCTACAGATATTTGGTTAACTCTCAGTGAGCCGAGGAAGAAGCAGAGTTGATTCATATGATTATTTTTTGATAATAATTATTTATTCTTTCTTTTTTATTTAGCTGTAAAGAACAGTTGATTTTGGGGCCAGTTTTTTTTATTTATCTCAACATTTGTGGGAGATATTTTCTCTTATCGCATGTTGATATAACTGGCTCAGTTTGTTCAGTATGTTTGATATAAATTATGTGTCAAAAGTTTCTGTCAAAGCACCCGCAATCCTCCATCAGCCCACTAGAGGTAGCCTTGTCCCATTGTAATTGGGTCATTAAAACAAGTTTATAAAGTGTGTTGAATCTGACAGGTGATAGAAACTAACAACAACAAAAAACCTGTTGCTTAATTTAAAAGTGATTTCACTCATGAAATTGTGATTTGACTGGTTTGGATTTGTTTTCTTACGTGTTCATATGATTTTGCAAATCACCCTTTTGTTATATTTTAGGGGAACAAAACGTTTATTCCATCAATTGTTATCTGTGAGTGAACAGGATGAAACAGAGTGCGCATGTTTCTTCTGACTGGACGATCCGCTTCATTGTGTCAGTGTCACTCCATGAAAACAAGACAGAGTATAAAAGGTGGATGTCCCTTCACCTTGTGCCAGGTCCAGTGTGCCACTGAGATACACAGTAACCCTTCCTCAGCATTTCCAAATAAACAGCTCATCCAAACAAAGGAAATATGGTTCATGTTCACCACCAACACACAGACACACTCACTCACACACACACACACACACTTTCAGCTTTGTCTGTGATGTTTTTGAGTAGATTTCCCTCACTGTCCACACACAAAGCGTGGGAAAGACACAAGGAGGAAGCGGACGTAGGGAGCAAGAGGCAGCCTGGAATTGTTCTGGCGAGTAAAGGTCACGGAAATGTGACACGCTACCTGAGTGGAGATTTCTTCCCGGAGCTCCTTGTGCTCATATTGAGCTATGTCAAACTCCCTCCACGAGACAATGGCAGGGAGGAAAGGAGGGTATTGTTCCTGCGCTAGGAGCCACTGACTGGTAGAGCCATTAGTTATTGATGGTGCATCAAGTTTTTTTTTTTGTTGTTTATGCTGAGGCATGCAACATATTTGTCTTGGTTATAAAAGAGCACAGCGCTGTGGAGAGACAGTGAAGTCGTGCTTGCATCCTGTCAGTGATAACGCAGTGTCATATAAAATACAATTATTATATCATTGTCAGACTTTTATTATTCTCCCGAGACGCCTTTCTTCTTCTTTGTTCACATTTTACCCTCATTTTATCAGTGATTGAAAGCTAAAGACTGCCTTAAAGATAACATGACTTTTTTATTAATGCTTAACTTGCAGCTGCCTCAAATTTGAAATTGCAATGATCCGTTACCTTCTCTCACAAATTTAAATTGAGCATGAAGACTCAGACTGACAGATATAAACCGTTTCGCAGCTCACTACAACATAGTACATGCATTTCAGTTTGTTAGAGCCAATCTGATATATACATTGGCAAATGTTGGCCTATCACAGATACACGGGTATCCACATATGTGTTGATGGGAAAAAATCAGAGAAAGATGCTTGGAATAATTGTTAATGATTGTATTCCTAGTAAGCATTCTGTTTTAGATTGTTAAGATGGTTAATTTTTAAACTGTAAAATATCTTTCCTCTGTTAGCACATCTTTGTCACATGTGTTTGATAACCACATTTGATTGATCACTGCAAAACGATATGTCCGGATATCTGTATCGGCTAATGACTTTAAGTGATTAAATGTATCCAAGTACATGTTCTCAAGTACTTAAGTACAGTTTTAAGGTCCTGGTACTCACTACTTACTTACGTTATTCCATTTTTTTCTACTTTCGCTCCTCTTTCAGATGCATTAGCACATTTTAAAATATATTTCTCTTGTCATCAGTCTGATTTTAAAATACACTGAATCCGATACAACAATCAGTCTGGTCAATAATCGGTCTACACATAGTTTACAGTGTACATGTAGATATATGTACGTTCACATTTACGTGTGCTTTTACTGTAAGACATTTATGCAAGTCCTATTCCTATGGGTGACTTTCACTTTTACTCAAGTAATATTTTAGCACAATATCTTTACTTTTACTCAAGTATGATTTTTGAAGACTTTATACAACACTGCTGCATGTCACTTGGGGTGTGAAACATGCAATAATTCAGTGAACTGTGTCTGTGAATTTCATACTTTATTCAGGTGCTCTGCTAAAATCAATTCTTGCATTGCATAGGTGAATTTGTCTTTGACTTAGCCTACGAGCCTAACCCCAAGGATCAAACAATTTATATTGTCTCAGTCAGTAGAAATTGTGGTAAAACAATGAAACAAAGGATGATTTAAAGAACATAAAGGTTGAAGAGACGATTGAATTTGAACCTGGAAGCGACCATGTAAGATTTTTGGTTGCAGTTCTTCTCTATCAGTCCACACTGAGCTGTGATAGTCTTTTTTTTCTAGAGGCAGCTTTCTAACAGAGTGAGTTGATGTTTTGTCTAATCTGTTTTGGAGTCATTTTTTCTTTCCCGCTGAGACACTTGAGATGGAGTGGAAAATGGGAGTGATGGGAGGTCAACCAAGTGCAGCGGGGGCTCATTGCTCACCGGCAGAACGTCTGGGTCTGTGCTGGCAGCACAGGACAAAAACACATTGATACGCACACACTCACCTGGATAGGGAGACTTACCAGCAGAGCAGAAAAAGTAATTCCCTTACACAGGGATGTTTAACCTAACAAATTGCCTTGTGTAGCTGCTCTTATAGGATGATTGCAGCATCTGGTCTATACTAGGTGTATCCACCCTGAGCCAGCAATATATTTTCTTTGAATCCTGCATGAGATTTCAATTTCGAGGGGCTTCTGTCTGCCTACTTGTCTTAATCATACATTATGGAACAGGAATTCCTTCTGGCTTTACCATTTTGGACTCTCATGCAGCCCATTCCTGTTTGTTGGCTCTACTCAACTTTATATAACCTAGAATGGCCACCCATCATGGCCAGATGTTCCATTATTTTGCTTTTTTAAGAGGAGTCTGGGGCATTTTGCCTCCAAATCTCCAAAGGCTAATATACGGCTAATAAAAAAGGCACTCTCCCTAACTGTTGTCTTAACCTTGCAGTTGGCAAAGTGGAGGGGTTTCAGGAGGGCCATGTGGGAGAGACTTTAGACCTTGTTACACAGCCAGAGAAGTGGCTGCTACTCCTTATTTTGGCAGGTGGTTCTGTCCCAAATCCTGCCAGGGATTCAAGATTTGTGTCATAATTTTCTCCCCAGGTTGTTAAGCTTTTACAGCATTTGTCTCTTTGTTTGTCTTGAGAATCTCAACCTGAAAGGCTATGGATATATGCAATATATCTAGCTGATAAACTATCAGCACAATAATGGGGAATTCTTACTATTGGCTATTTATTGGCTATAAACTCACAGTTGACATACAGCTGATAATAGAAAGCCATATCACACACTTTGATTACACTTGGATACAGTTGGTGGTGGATGGAATACTGGGAAGAAGAAATAGAAGAAGAAGAAGAGGAAGAGGAAGAAGGCTGCAACCAAATGTCTGGACTTCACCACTCTTGCAGACTCTTGGACTTTGACACAAAGTCTGCAAGTGCTGTGCAAACTCACATCTCATTGAGTCCGCAATGGCCCTCAAGTGGACTTTCTGCAGCCTTCCAGTTTGTCCACTTGGGGTGCAAAATCCATTAAAATCCATATTGTGCATTCTTACTAAAGGCAACTTGCCATCAAATGTCACTGGCAAAGCCAACTTTTACAGCAGGGCGCTGTAGCTGAACAATAATTAAATCAGAATTAAGTTTCAGTCCAGCTCCTGAACAGTCAGTCGAGCAGTTTTTATGATTATCAGATCAAACTAAACACATTGTTCGTCAACTTGGCAGCGCCAGCCGACTGGCGAAGATGATTCACCAACAGTGACCCTGCACTCTTTTGTTCAACAGTAATTCACTCTCCACCCTTTCTTTGTGTTTGTTGTCACAAGGAATACAGTGGCAAGGTCAAACAAGGCAATCGTCATGCCGTTATTGTTACTTCTGCCTTGAAAAGTTCTTTCTCCAACTCTCAAGATAGTCGCCTTGTTTCATGATGGGACAGGATGCGTGAAGTGTACCCTCTCCAAAAGAGAAGGGAACTCCTCACATTATCACATTATTTCCCGCACTTAAAGGGTTGTGACTTGGGGTTTCCTGTTAGATTCAGTGGCAGTACAGTCATTTCATACGGTAATAGTGAGTTTCTGTTATGCAACATGCTGAAACAGTTTCCTCTCACATTTTCTCTCAGTCTTTATGTAGTTGTTCACTCATTACTCATTTCTGTAACATCTCCTCAATCTTTTAGGGTCTTTCCCACCATTAAAAGTGGTTTTGCGCACCACCTAAGCCAAATAAATGTAAAGTTACCGTGGAGAGCATAAACACTAACTTACTAACATATCTAATTGGTTGTAGTAGGTCCCAAGTGGACTTCTTTGGCTAGTTTAACTTTGAGAATTGATTGTTTATTATTTGCTGTAGTTTTTCCAACATTTTGTACACAGATACAAAACCAAACCACCCAGTCAACTGCATGCGCCTAAGTCTTCCATAAACTTAGGGAAATGCTACTTTAAAATCTGTAAGTAGTTGTAAAATAGTTGATGCAGTTATTGGATTAGTACCAGAACTCTTTAAATCCATCCAGATTTATTAGAAATCGATACCAAAAAGAAGTATAATAATATTGTAATAACTAACAAGACAACGTCACTTTTATGAACTTTTATTTCAACATTGGGCTCAAAATATCTTGTCTCAATTTTCCTGACCCTGTATCCTTTAAAAAGCATTTGGGTTAGTCTATTAGGCTAGTCTAGTGTCAACAATTCAAGATGCATTGCTGAACCTCTGGCGAAGATTAATTGAACAACTCTTTGTGCTCTTGTCATTGTTGAGCCATCCTTTCAGACTAAATATTTGAATAGCATTTTCTGGCCCACAAACATTTCATAACAGCGCAGAGACGATCCTGGAGTCCAACGCTGTTTGAATTCTTAGTCTTTCTTTCCTGACTGCTAATGAACCTGCCACAAATGTTTTCCACACACTGCATCCTGTGCCACTTCCCTTCATCGATGCCAAGTGAGGACGAGGACGGAGAAAAGTGATCCTCGTCTAATCGAAGTTAACGTGCGCGATGTTGTCCGTCATCAGTTGACTGAGAAGCTGAACCAGAAGTCACTCAGCCTCCCTCTCTGTCTCTCTGTCTCTCTCTCTCTCCCGCGGGCTGTTTGTTCCATGCCTGTCCTCTTCTTAATGGCTCCTAATGAGAACCAGCTTCAGGGCTCTTTGAACCAACACAATAAGCACAATTTCTGGCATTTTTCAGACGCTCTGCTGGAGGAATGCGGCACACAGCTGTTACGTGGGGTTAGGGGTGTTGGGACGCTTGCTGAGGTCAGCGTTGGTCAGGCACTGGGGCAGGTGGGAGTTTAGAGGGCGTGGGTGTAGAGAGAGACAACCGCTTTTTTTCTCTTTCAGTGGGCTGCTGCAGGCCCCTGCTGATTCATCCATCTGTAGTGAGTTACTGGGGAGAATGGGGAAAAATTGGCCAGTTTTAAGAGCTGAGCTGCCAACCGGTGCAATTCAAGGTCAGGCTGATGTTTGCAGTTGTTGTCTGCAAGCAGATGCCGGCTTTCATATTCCTGTGTTGACTAAGGGGAAAAAAATTACCTGTTGAACATGCAGTAATATGTCTCACAGGCAGCACATGATTCATTGTTATTATTTTATTTTGCCAGTTGTATTTAATAGGTCCCGGGTTCACATTTTTCCGACTGATTATTTGCTAAGTTCTCATTTCCAGATAAAATTCAATTAAATAACCTTCTTCCACTTTGCAGATGTGAGGCAAGAAATCTAAACTTTGATCGTTCTTACGGAAATTTGTGCTAGCCAAGGAGAAATCAACAACAGATATTCATTTGTGAATTGTAGATTGTTATGGTTATGAATACGGTTCAACAATTAATGAAAATATCAAAATCGCAGTTTGGCTAAGTTTTATTTTTTGATAAATGTCAAATCTGTCAGCATTATCTATGAGGCATTGCGACGCTATAGAGATTAATCACGTTCTCCAAATGTAGGGGAACATTCACAATCAAACACAATCAAAATACATTTTAAAGTAATTGCAATATGATTTCTTTTTTTTGTTGCATATAGTCCAGCTGTAGTCAGGAACCTTGTTTCAGATTAATCTCACACACAGCTGAAAGCACATGGCATCACAGCATGAAAGAGTACGAGCCACATCCCTTCCCCTCTGCATAACCTTGGACAATAAAACAATGATGTTCTAACATGTTGTGAGGAAGTCGATATTGAGTGCTACTGCCAACACTGGCATCGTCAGCTCATTCTTAGCACAACAGCTGTTCTGGATAATGGACAAATACTAGTAAAATGCGTGTGAGCTAGGTTTTTGTGTATGTGCGTTTGCATTTGTAAATGCAGCTTTACTTGTGTAAATGTTTGTGGTTCCATGTGTACATGTGTCCATCGTGTATCAGCATGCCAGCCTGCCAGTAAGCTGTTTTGCAACTCCATTGTTTTTATTGATTCTGCGCCATAAATAATAAAAGGCTTCCCTGAAGACTGTCACAAGTGGAAGGTCGACCTAATAAACTTTATTTTCTGACCACAATGACAAGCTGTTCAGGGAGCTCAGTGAAAAGAAGGAAGTCACAAATTGGACTGTGACGGCTCCTGGACAGCCGGGAGAATCACTGTGTTTCCTATGTTGATCACTTGTTAGCGGGACCCCTCAACAGACACAGCTGGCTGCACAGCAAGTAGAGGCCACTTTTCAATCAAGCATCTCAACCTCATATTTTCCCCTGTGATATTGTAACAATAGCATTTAAAGTGCAAGGCCAGCGGTACATAAAAAAATCACTTTCTGCTCAAAGAGAGGAAGTTAGCACCCACTGAACAAGGCTGATATGTCGATTTTTGAGGAAACGCACGCAAAGACACACATCAGGGTTTACCTTGCGTCCTCTACAGTTCTGACTGGTTTGACCTTACTGGCAATCTGGCACAGCTGCTCCATATATCATCCCCTTCCTCCCTCTATCCCACCTTCTCTCTTCCTTTCTGTCTGCTCATCTCAGACCACTGCTCATCTCAACAACCTGCCCTCCCAGCACCGGAAACACCCCTAGTGCTTTCACAGCGGAGAATGACATGCATAAGAGGCAGAAGCCTGTCAGCACAAAGCGAACCCACATGCAGAGCACTGTACTGATTCCAACAATGTGTGTGTGTGTGTGTGTGTGTGTGTGTGTGTGTGTGTGTGTGTGTGTGTGTGTGTGTTTTCAACAGGTCATACGGATAAAGACAAATTGATAAAGATTCTGCCATCTGAGAATCCCCTCGTTCGTCATAAGGATGGTTCTTTGATCCTCACATGCAGGTATGCAACAACACACCCAATTTCCGTCAATGTCAAGTGAACCAAAGCATCATTTAAGTACTTTAGTGTTGTAATATGTAATCCAGCTGTGGATTGTAGCCTAGTTCAGTGGTTCCCAACCTTTTTTCACCAACACCATCATTTATGTTCACATGAATTGATATCATACTGGATGTTGATTAACCTGCTGTATCACTTATGTAAAAGTGGATATGGTAGAGGATATTCTGAATTTTTAACACAGCTCAACTGTAGATATTTGGTTATGTCAAAAAACACTATTTCTGCTCTGTGGTCATTGATGAAGATGTAATGACATATGATCAGTGTGACAAAAATGTGTATCTTGGCACCCTGGCAAAAGACTTCCGCACACTGTCCACTTCACCTACGATTATGTTTATTGATGACAATGTTTCGGCTCTTAGATCTTCATCAGGTTATCTCACAAGACAAATGGCGGAGGCTGTCTTAGGTAGGGTTTTGGGCTCGCGTGGCCCAATCAAACAGACGTCCCTCTAAAATAAAAAATATCTTGTCACCAAGGAATCCCAAAACCTCATTTTTTGTGATAATTTAACAAGCTTTGTTTTTCTTTCCCTTAATTGGTCAGTTACCAGAGGTCAGTCAGCAGGAGAGGAGTCTGTTTCCCAACTGTCACTGCAGCCATTATGTTTAGACTCCGCTCTCACTACATGTCAGAAAGGCCAGGGGAAAATAAACGGGACATGCCTGCTGGGCCTCAGAACACTGGCGGGCTACAAAGAAGCTGGGACAATCCTGAACAGGAACCAGTGGTGGTGGTCTACGTTTATCAGTCTGTTGCAATTTCCTTTAGGGGTGATGGGACCCAAGTGTGCTGCATTCACATTTGTTAAGAATTTAGAGAGTCGAGCATTATTTTGTAAGCGTGCAAGGAATGTTCAGGAACTCGTGTCTATCTAATGTAATGCTTCCCTACAAGGCCATACACTGGCCTGGCCCATACAGTACTGTCTTGTTGTCTATCACTGGATGAGAGCTGGAGGTTGCCTGACCCAGAATTCTGCAGGCGAAGGCCGTGGTATGCAAGACATGTTTGATGTTCCTCTGGGATCTCTTTAATGAGAGTTTTTAAAATTGATGTTGTGTGGAAAGAATGTGTTAGCGGAGCACATCATTCAACAGAAACATGTTCCCATGTGAAAGTTCAAGTTATCGGATGACTTCAGATTAACTTGAAATAAACTTAAAATGAATATCAAGTCCAAAAAAGTCCCAAGGGGGAGAAGCAGCCGCTGCCATCCTGAACTAAAAAAAGATTAGGAATCCATTGCCAGCTGTGACACTTCCTCAGAAAAAAAATCACGTTTTGCATCCCGTGCCTGTTTCTAGATAACAGAAATGTGATTAAAGGAATAGTTCACCCCAAAATCCAAACTGAATATTTTTCCTCGTACCTTTATTGCAATTTATCCACCTAGATTTTGGTGTGAGTTCCAGAGATTTGGAGATATTGGCCAGAGAGATGTCTTCCTTTTCTCAAGTATAAAAGAACTAGATGGCACTCTGCTACCTCAAAACCGCAACCAAAATTTTCATTTGAAACGCAACGTCTCTTTCCAGAAATCATTACCCGTTTACTCAAGATAATCCACAGACTTTGTTGTGAGTAGTTTCATGTGGGAACTATTTTCTTTCTACTGATCTACACCTGCCAAACATATCACCTTGGCTGAGCTATAAAGTTAGCTAGCTAAATTACCGTGTTCAACTAACCACTCATGCATGGACAGATGCTTCTTCTTAGAAAATAGTTCCTAAATCTGCTCATAACAAGATCGGTTGGATGATCTTTAGTAAATGGATCATGATTTCTGGAGACAGACATTGCTGTTGAGTTTGCTTGAACACCACAAGATGAGTGCCATCTAGTCCCATTATATTCAAGAGAAGGAAGCCATCTATACCAGCGATATCTCCAAAACTCTACACCTCACACCAAAACTGATAAGAGGGGGGGAAAAAAAGTCCGGGGCTTTGCTGATACTGTCCCTCTTTGCTTCTGTCAGGGGTCACGGCGTGCTGCAATGGACACTTGGTGATCCTCGTCGATCGATCTCATCAGAGGGGGTGAAGGTGGAGCTGTGCGATTCCAGTCATCCTGCTCATTCACACTGCAGCAAACTGACCATCACCAACTTGATTGCCAATGACACAGGACGCTACAGCTGTAACTACTCCAAAAATGGTTTGGACCACAGCACCTCCACCTATGTCTTTGTCAGAGGTAAGGCCTGCAAAGTGCTCTGACCCGTGCAGATAATAGCGCCTTCATTTATCAAATGCAATCAGTGAACCAGTGGGAATAAGAGAGCAGAAACCTCTCGTAGATTAATGACACTGACATTATATCATCCGGTCAAGAATGTCAGTAATTTTCCAGCATGAGAAAAACTGAGTGCAATGTTGTTTAGAAGCACAAAGATTTGGTCTAAAATATTTAAACACTGATAAGATTTCTTTCTTTTTCAGTTGTTTCTCTTCGTCACAGGATTTAACCGTGTTTGTTTTTTCTGAAAGACTTCTGATAAAAGAGAGGTTTGGACATGGTGTGTGTTAATCTGCTGACGCCAGCGGACGGGTCTGGTGTTGAAATGAGACCACAAACAATGGCTCTTAATAGGCAGGATGAAATGGTCGATGAGTAATCTGATATTTCCCACAAGAAAGAAGAAGGGGAGAGAAAGCAAAAGAAAGAAGTTGAAAAAAATCGTTTCTTCCTCACATGCAGAAAGCTGACTTTAATCTAGATGGAGTCACAGTCAAGTGCTACAGCTCTCCTTCTCAGAGAGAGAGAGAAGAGGAAGTGATTTCTCTGGTTTCTTTTCTGAAGGTGGAAGGTTGAGCCTGATTGCACGGGAAGCCCTGGTCATTGACTGTGATTTCCTGCTCTGACTACTGTTTTCCTAAGTTTCCCCTTAAGCGTCACATGGCACCAGTTACAGTTACACTATTTCTCAAATGGAGATTTTTGCTGAGCAGCATAAGGAGAGCGAATTTTGATTATACGGTACATTTCACCTTGACTCTTCTGAGATGTTGGTTTACAGTTAGTTTAAAGACATCAAATACAATCAGGAAATATTCGTCTAATATGTGTAAAATTGCTGTAGTCAATTCAAAAAACTAAATGTATGTTCCTTCTCCTTAAGCTCTATTAATGTGGTTCCCAGTTCATGTGTCTATAAAGTTACTACTGTGCCTGTGTTAAGTCTTAACACCCTTTTCAAAGCCTTTTAGCTGTTTATTTCATCATTTTCCATGCTTACTTTTTAAGTGATAGTTCCTTTATCAGCACCGCTACTGCTTGACCCCACACCCATCGCAGACTATTTGTGTAGACGTGAAGTTCCCACAGCGGTCGTGTGATGCCTGGTTGCCCAGTAGGAAAACACCACTAGTCTAATTGCTCTGTCTGTGCTCTGCTGCCTCATCAGTTTAGAATGAGCTGATCCGAGATTTGATTTCTCTGTTGGATGCCCTCACGTTACCCTTATTCAACCGCGCTGCCAGACACCGTTGTAGTATAACAGCTTCTTCAGGGCCGGAGCTGTAAATTTGATACAAAGGGCAAAATGTAAGAGGCCATTTCTGACTGACCTGCATTTTCGATTTCACTCACTTTAAAGGGGGTTTCTTGTTCCACAGATCCTGAGCAACCATTTGTAGAGTCCCATGATCAGACTCCAGACATCCTGGGAATCTACAGGTATGAGACCAGCCTGGTGGTCCCCTGCCGGACGACTTCTCCTGATGCTGCTGTAATCCTGACAGATGTAAGGCCTCACCACGACAACCATTTCACATGTTCTGCTTGTGCCTTCCACTTGTAGGTTAAGTTGTTTTATGGTACTATTTATTAGAGTTGAGTATTATTGTATACTAGTGTACACTACTTTTTCCCTCTCTCGCCTGTGCTATCTATGTTTTCTGCCACACTGTGACAACTCACACTCGCACTGACTGAACGTTGTGTTGATGTGTATGTTAACGTGGCTAATTCCGGGTGACAGTTAGCGATCATACCATCAGGCTTAAAGCCGGTGGCTGAACATACTGTACCCCCCTGTGTTGGTTTCTCTTTGATTCAAACATTTAATTTGACATTTTAACACTGGCCTTGCACTCCAGTTCAGTCAGCTTGCCAGGCGACCAGGAATTTGCCTAGTGTTCCTGATTGACAGTCTGAGCCCGGTATATAAACCTGTTACCTGTAACCTGTGGACTTAAGATAAATCACAGAAGAGGTCATGTTTTCATGCAAGAAGTCAAAATTGCTATAAATAACACAGCTAGGCATCTTTACTTGATTTCTTGGAAAAGACTCACTCTGTGCTCAAGGCATCTCACAGGTTCTCACACCCCCTATGCGTTAAAACAATCTAGTGCAGAGAAACAGACCAGGGACAGTGGCATGTCTGAGGGAAGCTCAGGGGCGGCGAAGGGAGTCACTCTGTCTGCTTCCTGTAAGAGCAGGAAGGTGCTCCAAGAGTGTGTTTTCTCAGAATAGACTCTCTGACTAAATTTAGTCCCCCTACGTTTTACAAACATCAGGAAATGCCGGAGACAAACAGTCCAGTCTCACGGAACAACAGGTAACTTATCATGAGGCCTGTATGAACCCGGAACGAGAAAAAAAAACAGACGCCAGTGAAGAAGACCACCGTGTTGGGTTGCCATGCCAACAAACAAGAACATGTGGCATAGTGTGGACTGTGGACAAACACTTCTGACTCAGATGGCAGAGATAGTAGTTGTGTGACCTTCCTGCTGTTGGTAAATCTTTGGCACTCCTCCTTCCTGCTCCCTTTCCTTCCTTCCTTCCCTTCCCTTGCCTCCTCTCCCAGTCCCACTTCTGGCATGAGAACAAACATCAGCAGGCACGTACATCCTTTTCCGAATCCGCAAGGTTTTGTGCTCCATTGCATAAATGATTACCGAGGTTACACTCCACAAAACAATGCAAACTAATTGGACTTTCACTCTGGCAGATGTCTGTCCCCAGCTGAGCCCAGTAGAGCGTTAGATACATGTTAAATGAAGTTGAGTGCAGCATTACACTCCAATCTGTCTGGCTCAGTGATCTTTAATGTAGATCACAAGTGTCACCAAATGTCTCTGAGTGCTGACAAAAAAATCTCTGCTCCACTCTTCTGTCATTGCAGTTCCCACCCTCATCAGAGAGGGTTCCCAAGGAAACGTCTTGGGATCCGAAGGTGGGATTCACGATTCCCTACGGCCCCTCCACTACGTATAATATGCTCATCTGTAAGACCACGGTCAACGATCGTGAATTCATGTCCATGTACATTCCTATTAGACAAAGTGAGTCTTTCTGTTCAAGTTTTCCCATTGAAATAAAAATGATAGGCTTGTGATGATGTATCTGCTTCTGACAATGGCATATGAGGGCAATTGTTAGGTAAAAACTCAAAGTTTTACAGAACTGGGAGAGGGTGTGAATATTTATGAAAAAAGTCAGAATTTCCAAGATTGAAGTAAATTTACAAGAAAAAACAGGGAAAGTCTCTGAGATTAAAATGTTAATTTTACAAGATAAACTCACAAAATGCATGTTAAAAGATCGTGAATAGTCTTTGAGATCATGAAGTCATACATTTGTGGGGAAAAAAATCACAAATTCTCTGAGATTCAAGTCACAATTTGTTTTTTTTGTCAAGTATAAGTGATTTTTGCCTGATGCACAACAGGTATAATGACTTAGATTAGTCAGTGGTATCGGTTGTTTTGGACAGTTTTGGACAGTCTGGATTTTTTTCTTAAATTTACTCTTACATCTCAGTTTTTCTTAGAATATTATCCCTCTCCCTCAGCTCCATAATTGTCTTTTGTCATTGCACTGATATGCGGTCATTGCCTCTTGATCAATTATGTCTCCCTATATCCGTCTCCATTTTTCAGCATCTGTTCTAAAAAATGTGAAGATTGACCATGAACGTGTCAGAGTGTTGGTCGGAGACACCCTCGTCCTCAACTGTACTGGTGAGACCACCTATAATGGAAGAATCAACTTTACATGGGAATTTCCAAGGAAGAAAGTAAGCTGAAGTTTTTCTTTCTGTGAACTGTATGTAGCCTCAGATGTTGTAGTAGTGGAGTTCATGGCATTTCCTTTGCCTTCAGGAAAATCGTCATTATACGAACAAGACCAAAGGCCACCCTGCTGATGTTCTTGTAATGAGCAAGAGTTTACACTTGCCAAATATTACCATGGAGGATAAGGGGCTCTACCGCTGCACAGCTGAGATTGATCCCACTAAAAACACGACTGTCTCTGCAAAAGTCATTGTCTTCGGTGAGTATGATCCAGAGGATCACAAACTAAAAAAATACAACTAAATGATCATACAAAAAAAACATTTAAATCATCTGTACTCACATCCATTTTCCCTCTGGCATGGACTTCAATGTATGTCATTAATCTTTTGTTCCAGAGCATCCATTCCTCAACGTCTCCTCTAAGCATGAGCGACCGAGTACAGTGACTGTCATAGAAGGTAGAAAGAAGCTTGTGTTTGATCCAAAGGTCAACGCTCTGCCAAGAGCAGTATTGATAGGGTGGTAAGTAATGGTTTAGATGTCACAATAATTACAATATGGATCTATCATACATATTTTATCAAATTATTGATACATGGACTGTACATGACCCCGATATTGCCTCCTGTGTTTACATGCAATTTAACAGAGGGAGAAAACTTATTTAGGTGACTGTAAGTGACTTCAATTTGATGCAAATATTAATAAAAATCTAGATCTAGCAGATTTAAATGTTTACATAGATGGTAGTCTTTTATTCAGCTGCTACACTGTATGAAATAGGAATAGAAACCTGTATTATTATGTCAGTTTTATAACATGGCCTTAAATTTACAACTGCGTAGTTTATCGCAATTATTTTTTGTGGCAGTGTATCACCAACAAAAGTAGTTATTGTGACAGGGTACCTTTTTCTGTTTAAACATGGTCCAAAAATCTCTCCATTCCTCCAATTTTTAGGTACAAGGACGGGGTCCCTATCAAGAAGAATTCCACCTGTTACAGGACGGTTAATTTCAGCTTGATGATCTCTGATGTCCAGCAGAAGCATGCTGGGGTCTTCACCATAAGCCTGAGCAACCAAGCGAAGAGCTTGTATAGGAATCTGAGCTACACTCTGATAGTCCACGGTAAGCCTCTGCCATAAACCTGATAATGACTGTCAGTCGTAAAGGAAATGAAGCAGTGCCTTGGCTGCAGCTCTGTACTGCTGCTGCTCTCAGTACAGTTCACTGGACGGCAGGTAGCAGCTCCAGTATGAGAGGAATTTGGGGGCTTGTTGATTCCAGGGCTGGATTGACGTAGCAGGGGCAGCTGTTGTTGATTATTGGGGCTCTTTTGAAGGGGTTTGGCGCAGTGTGTAAATGGCCCGGGCTCTATTCTGCACGCAGACTCCAGCCGCTCCAGAGCCCCCCTAGTCACCAGCATTTATTTGCATCCTCACCATGTGTATATACAGTGCAGCTCATATAAACAACATGTTCCTTACAGTATGTGAACAGCTTGAGATAAACAAGGATTGAGTGTGTAATCATTGTTATGGTGACTTTAGAAAGAATACTGATGACTGTTAACACTAGAGGTTATTAATCTTTTATTGTTTAGGTGTAAACTGGACTGAAGTCTGCTCAAGGAAGTGTGTCAGTAACTTCAAGCTTACCATGGGGGGCAGAGCGATTTTGTTATTTCCCTGCATTCTTTAAACATTATCTAGGAATCCTAATAGAGTGCCAAAACATGGAAAAATCAGCCCCCTTCTGGCTTGTACAAGCTTCATTTATGGTCCTGCTGTCTTGTCCCACTTCTCAGCTTTAACTTAAGTTCAGTTCAGTTGATAGGAATGTTAAAAAAAAAAAAAAAAAGACACAGAGAGACACAAACAAACACAGCAAAGCGAGAGTCCTGGTATTAATTAGGGAACTATTTAAAACTTTGTTCAGAAGTTGTTTAGAGCTGTCACAGTGCTCCAGCTTATGAATGTGTTTTATGTGATGTGCTTGTGTAGTTTAACTATTTCGAGCAGTTCAAAATGGAGAGAAATGGTTAAGTAATGTAGACTGAGATGGCACGAGGATCTTTGTCTGTTGACACGGTTGATTGGCTGACCTGGGCATGGGCCACACCGGGGTTGTTCTTTGACCTACAGCCCCGGGCTAGCCAATCATCCTGCTTACACTCCGTCTAAAGGAGAGCCGGTGTCAGTGGCACCCTTTTCATGGCTATCCATCATGACTGTCGCATCTCATTATAAAGACATTATGAGATTCCACACTGAGCTGGGCTGGCAGATGGTTTATCTAACCTGTTGTCTGTCTCTCTTTATCTCTCTCTCTCTGTATGTTTGTGTGTGTGAACTTCCCTTTCACAGTGAAGCCAACCATTTCAGAGGCGGAGCTACCCTCGGTCAATGTGCAGACCTACATGTTTGGCAAGCAGCATCAGCTAACCTGCACTGCTTACGGGTTGCCCATGCCAACCATCACTTGGCTTTGGCAACCGTGTCAATCAGGCCCCAACCTTACAGAGTGAGTCACCATCCTCCTCCGTTGCCAGAGATGTTTAAACTAGATTTTCTGTGTTCATGCTCGATTATTGATCCAATCTTGAGGAAGTAAAAGCAAATTGAGGGGAACGTTTTTCTGAGTTCAAGCAGATTTAATCAGTTATGAATATAAGTTATAACATAACTCGATTCAGACATCTATTACATGCCACTAGCTACCATTTAGTATTCCTGCTGTGAGTGGGGTGTTTCACTTATTTACCTGCTGTGTACTGTAGTGTTAGCTGCCAGGTTTCAGTTTAATCTTAGCTCCTGTAATTTTTCATTGGCCATTAACTGTGGAAAAGCATGCAAATGTGCCTGAATGTATGATTTTTATTTAAATGCACAGCATTTGCACAAATTGTGCAGTGGTAATAGGGGAAAATATTTTTACCAAATATGTCTCATGCTGACGAATAGGATGTTTCACAGGTATTCCTATTGATATTTTAGAGTTCATTATATCCTGAAAAACAATTTAAAACATGTTGATGACTCATCCTACACTAAGGGATGTATACTAATTTTGCTGCAGTTACTGCTCACTTCTGACTAACAAGATTCTTTCACAATTTTCTACATAATGTTGCTTCACGAACTGCCACAGTACCGGAGTTGCACTCACCAAATGCACTTCACAGTGCTGATAAGTGTAGAGTTCAGAGCCTCCAGTCCGTCCCGGGTATCCCACTCGAGAATAGATCTACATTGACAGGATTGACTCTGGCCCAGAATGTGACACATTAATCAAAGAAACGTGGCCTTCGAGATCTGCCCTTTCGTTTTTGGTCAGTGAGTGTGTAGATTGACGGGGAATCACAGGGGAGATATATTAATCTCAGATTCCCCGAAGCTCATACAGAGCCAAATAGAACTGAATGTATGAGTGACTGTGCAGGAATACCGGCCTGCTAGTGAACCCACAAAGAAACCCATATTGGTCAATGACACCAGGAGACCTGCCAGTCGTAAATTCAGAAAAACAATGGGCCATTACCCTTGGGTTATCAGGACCCAACACCGTTAACAAAAACAACACTGTGGACTGCTGCACAAGAAAGAGAACAAATTATGTTTCATGTTCGATGGTGTTAATCCATGACGTGCCTCCATTATTTTAGTCATTAAATTATCTCAAACGCCCATTTGTACTTGCCAGATTTGTGATAAATAATAGCAAAGCGTTAGTTGGGTCAAAGCAACTCTTTCTGCAGGCATAAAGATAATCAGGGCTGGCACTGGGAACAGTGGCCAGGCGATGGCAGGCGGCTAATGAGACAGAGGAACAGCTATAGCCTGGTGGGAGGCCAATTGTGCAAAATGTTTGTTTTATACCGCCCTGACCCTGTAAAGTACCTGTCACTGTAAATCCAACATGAAGCCCTTCAAGATCATATCTCATCTAGATCTTTGTGAGTTTGGAGGGCAGGGGAAATGCTGAGTGTGGGGAGGGTTTCGAGGTTAGCGAAGCTCTCTATGTGGAATGAGGCTGATAGTGAAGGGGGCAGAAATACGGGGTGTCTTTATCACCAGGTTGAGAAGTTATCAGCTGTCCCTTGTTGACCGCCAAGGTCTTAGGATCAACCTTATCTCCTCTGGCCAGAACGTGGAGGGGGGGTTTCCTGTACGAGGTGACGCACAGCACAGCCCTTCCTGTCGCTGTTGCTGTTTCCTCCTCTGCCTCTCCTCTCATCAGGCTGATTGTTCCCCACCACGGGCGGTGAAGGGTTTGGGGGTGGGGGTCAAATCAAGGCTTTCTTTAGGTTTTATAACCCAGACAAGCTGGTCCAGGCCTGGATTCAGATCAGACTAAGTGGTCTGTTCCAATACCCTCAACCATTCAGAATCTGGACAGCAAGTTGTACATTATAATGTTTGATCTGAGCAGAATGTGTTTTAACATCACCAAATTAAAAATGAAAGTCTGCGTTTTTCTTCTGTGTTGTGTCGTCCAACATGTACCTCTGTCTCTACACATACTGACAGCATGACTGGACGGTCAGGTTTATTGCATTTTGTCTGTCCTGCAGTTGCAGTGCTGACACCAAGCCAAACCTGGTCAATGTTGATGACAGAGGAAATAACTCCCACAACTGGATTAAGAGCATAAACGTCAAGCGTGAACTGGTTAAAGGAAAAAACAAGGTATGTGGTTTAAATTTGTATTGACTGTTTCCACATGTTTTTTAAAACAGCAGATGCACTTGTAACATACTCACATACTGTTCACCATGAAATGTTGTTAACAAATAACAGTGACCAGCTCAACAGTCTGATTGATGAGCACTGGATCTAGAAGATGTCTAGACATCCCTGAATTGCCAGCCGCTCGCTCAGATTCAAGCAGAAATCTTCCATGACTGTGGCTTGAAAATCAGATTCAACATCTGACATCCATAAATATGACAATTTTCCTCTTATTGGCAGTGATTCAATGCTTCATTTTGCTGAAAAGGATTCATTTTATCTGCATTAGTAGCGACTTATGTATCTGAAAAAGAGGAAGCCTAATTGACCAATAACGTACATTTGCAATATATGTTAAAGGGCTAATAAGGTAGCATAACTGAATTGGTTTTCTTTTGGTACAAAGGTTCCCTCTCACTGGAGGGATTGAGTGATTATCAGGGCCACAATTAAAATATTATTGTGATGTCTATAGAATTTTGTAAAATAAATGGTAACAAACAGATCAATCTTTAACTTTGCTGCCTGTGGATGTGCCTATTTGATAAATAAATTACCCTGATACCCTGATTCAAGTTTAGGGAGGTGGAACGAGTCTGTACGAAAAGCTGAAAACAGAAGTATGCAAAAAGCAAACAGACTCATAAACAAAAGATGCACAAGGCCCAACATCCTCGCTGGATTTTTTATATATCTCGGTTATCGAGGATATCGGGATTTTGCATGCCCCTAGAATATTGCTATAATTTTACATAATTTGATTATAGAAGTGAAATTTTATCATATGTAAACAGAGCATTTAAGCAGATGGAACTTGCCTTTGTCACTGCTTTGAATTTAAACACATTTAGTTGTCTTACACCTAAAAATATAACTTTCTCTGCTCAAATAGTGCAGCCCTCCTATCTGCTAAATCAGCACAGCGTGGGCTTTATCAGTCCATCGGTTTTTCTTAGGAAAACATCAGACACATATTACCATGCAAAAACCAAAACATGCCACACACTGAGGAAACTGTAGACATTTCTGCAAATGTCCTGTGGGAGCCTGTTACTAAAACTGTTCACCTCAAACATAATTGAGAGCAGGCCTCCACTAGCTCGCAAGTCTGTCTATAGGATTAGGTTAAAGAAACCCATCGCAACAGGCTGGGTCAAATTAGGGCACAAATACATCGGCATACAAGTATTCTGCAAGAGGAATCAGTGATCTAACTCTGTTTTCACCTGAAGTTTCTGGGGCACGACTAGTTGATTTATTGACTGTTGCTCCGAGATAAAGAAACTCAGAATCACATCAACTGAGTAATTGTAAATTCAGCCATTTTCACAGGGCATCAGTTCTAATATGTCTCTGACATAAATAGGGAGGCACCACTTTATTTACAAGGACTTGTGGCCAAACGCTGGTGCTTTATGAGGGTTGGGACTAAGGGTCAATGATAACAAGCAGCAGTTTGAAAGAAGAGGGATTTGTTGGAAGTGAATTCCTCTCTGTCACCTCACATAAATCGTGTTGGCCCGTGAATAAGAACGTAGTCGGGGCCGGGCCTCTGAAGGCCCAGCAGAGAGGGAGACTGGCCCGGGTCATAATATAAGAAAAACACAGGGTGAAGACATGGGCACAAAGGTCACAGTGCATCTGGTCAGGTCTCCTCTTTGGGACTGTGCATAATTGTTTAAATGACTCTTTTCGAGCTTGGGTTACAATATGGTGAGTAATAGCCGTAACGTAATACCATAAGGCCGCTCCATCAGTGTTTTGACAAACGTCAGAGCAGCGTGAGTTGGACAATATGATAACTTTTTTAACACTTAATCTTTTACCGCCTGAGTGTTTGTGTGGTGAACATTGAATGTGCAGAGAGGCTGAAATTGTTTCACGACTACAGCTGTGCGTCTGAAATGCAACACAATCGCTCCTACAAGCCCAGGAAGTTTAGTCCAGCATACACCCAGACAATACACCCACATCATTCACTCTCTTTGATGCAGCCGACTGCCCTCCAAAAACAGATGTCACTACGAACACTAAACAGAACCCCACGCAGTCTGGCCCTCGCCCAAGTCTCACTTCTTATTTTGTCTATTTGAGCCATTAAAACGTTGTAGTGGTGTGGTGACACAATTGAGTGTGGCATTAGAAGTGCTTTCCAGGAAATGGACATGCACTGCAGTAGATCTACAGCTCGGGTCCGAAGGAGACTCAGTGGGTTTTAAGCTCCAGATGTATCCTTTCATTAATGTGAAGCGCTGGAGAGTAGAAAACAGACCAGGCTCGCTCCAGACCTCTCACCCGCCTGTTAACTCACTGCTCCGATGGTGATTGAAACCCCGAGCATAAATCACACTAAAAGTCATAGCGGAGTTCTGTTTATCACAACCTGTTTTGTTTTGCTTTGAATAATCACTAATAATCACCTTATTGATCCCAATTAGACTGTGAGCACCCTGGTGATCGGCAAGGCTAGCATGTCAGGAAATTACTCCTGTGTGGCGAAGAATGAAGCCGGCCACAGCACAATGATGATTCCTTTCTACGTTTATGGTAAGTGGGTCACCGGAAAACAACAGCTGAAATGTCAACTTTTAGAGCTTAACTGTTTAAAGGGTAACTCCAGCAAATGTACGTATTAAAGTGTGCTTACAGGTCTGGAGGAGCAATACTGCACATGTGGAAAAAAGTAGAATAAGACCTTTTTTTGTGGCTCCAGAAGGGCTGTGTGTAATCTGATAAATCACTAAGTTTCTCTTTGGGTAATGTAGGTGCCAGGTTTTGAGAAGGAGAAAAAGGGTTGAGTAAAATATTTTCATCTCTGGTTCTGCTGTTTTGATTTTGATCATTTGTTTTTAAACCCTCCATAATGAGTCCAACAGTGTTGTACATAAATCGAGGGGAATTAATCAAATTTAGTAAAGTCACCATTACTACGTCTGTCTACAATATCTGCACGTTTGATCACCGGCTGTTATAAGAAGTGAACAATTGCTACTTTTGCCTTTACTTTCAATATAACCTGATTTTTACAGCGATGTTAAAACCAGTGCAGTTCTCAGCTTCTCCAACAGTAGTGTCAAACCTCAACTTGTGAGGTGGATAATAGATAGAGATGTGAAGAAGTCAAGCCTGTACTTCAGTAGTGCCCCTATGTGAGAACATACACTGTACATAAAATCACTGGACGTGCAGAGGAGACAGATGTTGGCAAAAAGTGGATCAACAATATCATAATTGTTGCTTTCTATCAATTATTTTTATGCTGGCTAGCTAGAACAGTAATGTAAGTATATAAATCAAATCGGTCACAATGCTAGACCAGTGGACTGCTTTTTTTAAAACCTGGTCTCTATATTAACCACAATACAACTTAACCACTGAGTGACATCACTGGAGGCGATTTATCATATTACATGCAGCTTCCTCTGGAGCCACAAAAGGCTTTATACACCTTTTTTTCACATATGCAGTAGTACTCCCCAAGACCTGTAAACACGCTTAAATGTGTAAAATTGGTGGACTTACCCTTTAAGTGCACGCAGAAATACTGCTGAGTTTTATTGCAGTAACTGCAAAGCGCATTACAGCGTGCACTGGAGTCTTTCAAATGATCTACTCACAGTACACGCTGTAATGAATTGCAAGAACAGCGAAGGAATGTGCAGATTGTATTGTGCAATAAAGAAACCAGAGGGGGGCATTAATTGAAACCATCTTCCACTGTAGCGGAGCAGCTTCAGGGCGGAAGAGAGGCAAACATGTCCTGAGCCATATGGAGTGCTATAATGGCACGCGTTTAAAAACAGCTATGAATAACTGCATTCCTGCTCCAGTGCCAGCAGGTCATTCCTCTCTCTCAGTGAGCCTTCTGCTATGAGAATTTGCTTTTTTATGTGCCGCTGAGCATTTCCAAATGTTCCCGAAGTGAATATCCATTGAGACAGTTATGTAATGACAGTGAGGATGAGGTGTCACTGCACACAAGCGGAGTTCACTGTGCAACAAAGTGAATCACATTTCCTTAAAAGTTCAGTGAATCACACTCCCTGTGGGTGAAGGATTGCTTTTGGAGAGGGATGGATGTAGGTGAACCCATATTTGAGGAGATGCCAAGTAACAAAAATTAGTCTCTGATGGTGGGAGAATTACCAAGAGGAATGTGCCCTCCTCCAGAGGTGAGGAAGACGGAGGATGATGGAATGCAGCTAGAAAAGAGGACAGAATTGTAATAACAGCTGTCCTCTCTTACGGAACACAGAATGCTTTCCAGCAATCTGAATAAACAAGCACAGTCTGGTTCCCCTGGGGCCCAGACACAGCTCCTCTCCAATTGGACGAGTGCAGGAGTGCCATCAGCATTTCTGTCCACCGGCAACGTGCTTCCAATTAACAGTGATGAAACAGGAAATAACTGCAAATTTGACATTCCTGGCCTCGCATCGAGCAGTTCTGTGTCCAAAATAGGATCTCGGGCCAGCAGCATACGTATCTCTCTACATACATGTAAAACAGATGACACAGTCTCTGCTTTGTAATTCTAGATCAACCCGGGGAGATTACTATCGAGCCTCGGGAAGCCATCGAGGGGAATGACGTCACGTTGACCTGTCGGGCAGCTCGCTACCTCTACACAGATCTGCGGTGGTTGGACTCTTCGAATCAGACGATCACATCCAACGTGTCCGGTCTCCAGCTCAGCAACTACTCCATTTCTCTTTCTCTCCATCTGCATAATGTGTCCAAAAACAGCACCACAGGTTACAAGTGTCAAGCATACAAGCTTTACAAGAAGGCTGAACTAAAGAGAGCTGCGCTTATTGTGGATGGTAAGTTAGAAGAGAAGCTGATGGTTTTTTTTTAGTTGCTACTAATTGCAACATGATGTCTATTACTGTCAGTCAGCTGATGTGCCAAATCAGTCATTCTGCCGAGGTGTAATCATGTGATAACAAGTCTGTCACTGTACAATGAGCACATTAAGGAACTAAGGAAATACTCTTGCAATTCCTCATAAGCTGCTGTCTAAACAAGTTTCATTTGTGCAGTGAGAAAACGCCCCTGGCTGAGTCAAAACCTGACAAATCAAGATGTGAACAGCAGCAGCACCCTGATGCTGGCCTGCTACGCTCTGGGAGTTCCTTATCCCAACATCACGTGGTCCAAAAATGGTGTTCCAGTGAAAGAAGGACCCGGTAAGCTGAGAATTGTACTCTATGTGCTATGATCATGTAATGAATTATTCTAAACGATACTTTTTACCATTTTAGTAGCCAGTGGAACCCTGTTCAAACTAGATGACAGAATGAAAAGCATACTAATCTTTATTAGTAGGGCGACATAATCAGCAGGTGGAGCTCTCAGTCCCTTTGAAAGACGCCAACAGGTTTACAGGATAATGTTTCTTCAGAGAAAACATTTCTTCACTGGAAGGCGAATTTTCCCAAAGCACAAGTGAACAACGTATATGTATACGTTCCTGCATATGCGTAGCAAATTACACAAGAATCCTTGGGGAGACATTTGTGCAGTGACTTTGCAATCACTTGTAGTACACTACAACTCATTTAAATCAAGTTGACTCAAGTTGGTCCTCATATTTTTATTCACATGCACACAATAATCAAACTAATCCAAACACAGTGAGAAAATGAGTAAGCCAAACCCCTTCAACAGAAAATATTATTTTTGGCTCAAAGAGTGCAGTGGAAGTGGGCTAAGGTCATCCATAATTTTTACAAACTAAACTGCCTGAAGAAAATAACCTTTCTTCAGCGTTTCAGTGTAAAATGCCAGACTTGTTTTAAACTTCAGGGTATCATTTTGACTGATTTTGGTTGTGTGTTGCAGGTATCACACTGGGAGAGGACGGGGTCCTGACCATCGAGAGGGTGAAGAAAGACGATGAGGGCCTGTACGAGTGTACAGCCGAGAACAATGTGGGCGTCGCGAGAACAAGTGCTGTTGTTACTGTGCTCGGTAAGTCCTTCATGCACCTTGCCATCACAAATACAACTCTGTTACACATGATTGTATAAATTACATCACTACATGGGCTCAGCGACACCTCCGTCGTACTTTGCAAATGATGGCATTCTGTTTCCACAGTCTGTGTGCGTTCGGCTACGGATCACTTTAAATTCACTCATCATCATTGCATTTTCTTTATTTTCAATCGAAGCTCATCAGAGGCCTTGTTGGCATTCATGTTTTCTTGTCACCATGACAAATAGGTCGGCTCTAGTTTCAGTATGAAAAGTCTCCCCTGACAGAAAATCTGTGGCTCACAGGAATGCCAAGTGAATTCCTTCTCGGGTTTTATGATCAAGGCTCTGGCTGCGAGTCCTTACCTTGAGGACATGACCTCTGTGAAGTGTTAAGAGGTCCACTAATGAGTGCAAAGAGATTGACTGCTGCAACAGCCCAGGGACTGGAAACACACCGTAGATAACTGCAGGAGAAGGGCCGTGTACTTAACATGTGAAACTGATGGCAGGTTGACATGTGAAGGTGAGGATGGCAGTGTAGGAGAGATATCATGCAGCACAGTTTTGGCCACATCCAGTCACTTCAAAAGATTTCTTTCATTCCATTTTCACCACAAAGAGATTTCCTCACCAAGCTGTATTCAAGTTCTGCTTTGAATGTTTAGTCAAGGATCGCACGAAATAAGAGCCAGAAAAGCTTTGTGAAGATTCAAAGGGTATTAGCTTTCAGAGTGTCGACATGGATGGTAAGAAAAGCAGTGTTTGGATGAAAAGAGTAACGGAAAAATCGCTGTATCCATGTCCCAAACAAACCAGAAATAAACACCAGTGTGTGTTTCCACTTCCTTTTTGTGTACAATCAATCACAGAAATAAAAAAAATAATAATAAAGGTTCCTGGATTCCAAAAACAGGCTCCCTGTTTACAAATTTGAAACAGATCAAATTCTTGTCAATATAATATGACAACAGTATGAGATCATGAAAAAGTACAAAGGGATTTTTTTTCTTTCTTGCCTAAGTCTTCTGGTCGTTTACAATAGCTGTTCTGTTTTCAGGGGATGAAGGGAAGGCAAACGTCGAGGTCATCATTTTGGTGTGCACTGGAGCAGCAGCCACGTTCCTCTGGCTGATGCTTATCCTCTTCATCCGCAAGCTGAGGAAGGTAAGGTGTTTCTTCTCAGACACTACATGAGATGTTTGTTTGTTAAAACAAGTGACGTCACATTCCTGTAATTTTTGTGGATTTGTTCCATGAATCCCATTGACTTCGTGGAAGCGACTGACTCATGTATCTTGTGAAATACAGACTGGGAGGATGAATTTAGCCAGTGTTTATAATTTCCACATTTCCTGACAATTGGGAAGTGCAAAGATCATGTCTGAATGTACAATATGGCCTCAAAGGAGAACAGAATGGGCTCCCCCTGCGATGAAACTGTGGAAACATTTTTGTGCCTTCGACCTGGAGCAAGAATCCGAAGTCACTTTAAACATTTTCACATCTTAGCATCATCATCGTTTGTGATGATCCTGAAAATTCTCCTCTAACACCTTCAGCAACCAGCGCAGTATAAGATGGGTCCATCGATCATCATCGACCCTGACGAGTGTCCCCTCGAGGAGCAGGGTGATTTTCTTCAATATGACAGCAGCAAATGGGAGTTTCCCCGTGACCGCCTGCGGCTGGGTGAGCACTGTGCAATCCTACCTAACCAAATATTTCATTTTGGAAGAAGTTTCGTTAAAGCTGTCAATTGCTAGACTTCATCTAAATCAAACCTTTGGTGAGGTTGATGTAGTTTCTGGAGGTTTTATTTATAATCAGCGACTGCATTGTTGTGATTTTGACTGTTTTTAACAAGTCAAGAAGCAGAACCCTGTTAAGATATCACAGTTTGAAAGAATTGCAGAAAATAAGCTATTATATAGTCAAAGACTCTAGAGAATGACCCCACCTGTGTAGAGGAATGTGCATCTCCCCCCTTTGCTGGTAATAAATGACCATTGTACTATAGTTTACCAGCTATTTTATATCATTGTATGTTTCTTCCTCTGTCTTTCACATTAATTCCGACATGCAATGCAAATTTCCTGCAATGTGGGACAATAAAGTTAATCTTGAATCTTAAATCTTGAATTTACTGTCTCTAGTTTGAACATATGTCATTTAATTACATTAAAGTGTGCAGATGACAAAAAGAATGATTCTTGAAAGGTCAAAAGCTCATTTTGAAAGCGGTTCATGCTAAGGATTTATACAGCCACATTAAGGTACATGGAAAAAGCGTCACACCCCCATTACTTATCAGTGACCTGTGCTGTCATCCAGTCTTCAGTGAACAGTATGTTTTCTAGAAACAACTGCCTGGAGATCAGAGCTCCAGCATGTTGTTTTAATTATAGACCCATTATTGCCTGACTGACAGGGAATCCAGTCTGATTTCCCCCCTGAGGGACAGGAAGCTCTGATGTCGTCCCACTTATCAAATACCTTCTTCCATTGCCAGGCAAAACTCTCGGCCACGGAGCTTTTGGAAAAGTGGTGGAGGCCTCCGCCTTTGGGATCGACAAGCTGTCAACCTGTAAGACTGTTGCTGTGAAGATGCTGAAAGGTAGGATGTTAAAAACGTCTGAAAAATGGGCATTTATATACATAACCTCTTGTCCTTTTTCACATAACTTTAACTTGGCCCTGGTTCATCCCCGAAGCACCAGACAGACCAGCATTAGCAAAGTATCTACTGCTGTATGGGTATCAGATGAATTACATCTTTCTGTCATTTCTGCAGAGGATTTATTTATTGTGCACATTACAGGCTCATGAGCTACAGCACCACATGTGCCTACAATTAATGTTTGTATGGCTTAAGGGTTCAAAGCTAAGCATGCAGTGTCTGATCCTTGCAAAGTGCAGTTAGAGACCTCTAACCCCCTCCTCGATGAAGAGATTGAGTGCATGCAGATCCGGCAGCTGAGATCAGTATGTTCAAAATCTGTAGGTGAACAAGAGTTCAAAAGTGTGAGATTCAAGAACAAAATGAGCCGTAAAAATATGTTTATATTTGACCCATTGTGAAGATTATAACATTTGGAAACTGTCCTCAGTCTCTGGTCTAGATTTCGTCAGAGATGAATAATTTACAATCCCACTCCAAAGTCTTTCCAAATATTCACAATAAACCAGAAAGGTTGGAGTTTAATGAAAACAGAGAAAGCAACAAGCTAAAAAAAAAAGAAAAAAAGAAGAAGGTTAGACTGCAGATGCTCAGCTATTTCATTCACAACAGCTTCATGTGTGGAAGCAAAACTAGAAAAGCGAAGTTCGGACCTATCAGCGAGAAGTGATTTGGTGATGATGTATCAGTAAGGATGAAAAGTGGGGCTGTAGTCAGTGTCGTACCATTTATCATGTCTCAGCATAAATCACAGGCGCTCTGAGTCCGTTGTTAGTCGTAGGTCAAACTTAATGGAAAGCAGCAGGTCTCCTCAAATTGACCGTGGTTTAGCGCGAGACTCCCGGGCTGCTTCAGCTTCTAGCTCATAAATATCTGGTCGGTCGAAGCTGCAACAATAAAACAACCTCTAAATTTTGATTTTGTTTCTCGATTCAAGGTGAGGACCTGGTATGTAATGTGAGCACCTCCTGTTTAGTTTCTCTAATTCTGTTGGCATTTCATTTTAAGGATTTCCTCCATCAAACACTGCTTCTTATCGCTGAAGCAATATTTAATGTTTTTCTATCATGTTTAATGAACTGGCAAAATGAAATTCCTCAGTAATCCGGCCACAAGGGTTCAGGCTTTTTCCTGCTTTCTCTCTCGGACTGAATTTTGTTTTGATATGTCATCACACCAAATCCCCCGAGTCATATATTTGAGATGCATGACATTTGATAGTTGGTAACTTAAACAAACTTTTTACGGATTTCAACTAAGACAGTTTTGTGTATTATCCCTTATGTAATTATCTTTGTGTCTGTGGCAAATGTCCGACAAAAACAAGTGCAGCAACAGTTAAAGACAGTCATCAAACAGCAGAGTGCTCCACAACAACGTCACCAACAATCAGGAAGTAATTACAAACAAAATGAAATTCATCTTTCCTCACTGGAAGCGATTTACAACAGCTGTAATACTGTGTTGTTGTCTTACTGGACATATTAGCTTGTTTTTGTAAACTACAGATTCTGAGGAAAAAAAAGGTAATAAAACAAAAAGTTAGAATATTGAATTATTTGAATGATAGAAGATAACCAGTATCTGTCAGTCCCGTCAAAGCTGTCAAGGGTTAAACCTGAAGTATCATAGTTGGAATAGTTTCACAAGTTTAAAGGTTGTTTCTCGGGCGTTGATGAAAATATCTTTCAACATAAGATCAAACGTACATAGACCTGCATCTTTTTCATGTCTTTGCATAAGAGTCATTTTGTTCAGAGAAAAGGAATTCCATCTTTATTTCATAAAAGTGAAAATCTGTCTCTCTCTGTTTCTTTGTTTGGATTCCAAGTGAACATGATCGTAACATCACTGGAAGGATCTTAAAGCAAAGTCAAACTACTTAAATTCTAAACATAATTGAGTATGAAAATGTTAATCCTTTTATTTAGGATGTTTAATGATATACAAACCAATGCTAAAAAGTTCTTCACGTGTTTACATAATGACAGGAGGTGCTACGTCCAATGAGCGGAAAGCTCTGATGTCAGAGTTAAAGATCCTGATCCACATCGGCCACCACCTGAACGTGGTCAATCTGCTGGGAGCCTGCACGAAGCCTGGAGGTGAGCTTTGTCACTGAGGCGATAGCAAAATATAATATAAGTGTTTTGATATTTGGGTGTAGAACATAATGTATAATATATAAGAAAAAGACATTAAAATACATTAAATTACTGCTAGCTGTGAGGGTTAAATGTCTATCTTTCTGGTTTTTCAATATTGTGAACTATCCCATGCCATAGAAATAATGAGAAATATACCATCTTAACAGGCCCATTGATGATGATAGTGGAGTTCTGCAAATATGGCAACTTGTCCAACTACTTGAGAGGCAAGAGAGACGACTTCATTGTCTACAAGGTGAGGCACGAGACTTTCTGGCGCCGTTGCTTTCTCATCATTCTCTACGAGCTTGTCAGCAGTGTCGCTGTTTTTGACAACCATATAGGAAAGTCCTGTGCATGTCAGCAGTAACATTTAACCTCATCTCTTTTAACATGATATATGTAGAGCCAGGACGGTAAGGTGGTGTCATCGGGATCGGGCTGCGAGCTGAGCGAGCTGATGAAGCGCCGCCTGGAGAGCGTAGCCAGCACCGGAAGCTCAGCCAGCTCCGGCTTCATCGAAGATAAGAGCTACTGCGACTCAGAGGAAGAGGAAGAAGGTAAAGGCCAAGCACGTCTTGCTTCCTTTCAACCCCCCCTGCCTGTTTGTCCCTCCTGCTGCCCCCCTCACCCCAACTCCCCACCTCTGCTCCACCCCTCCTGCCCGGGAACCAAAGCTCCCCTCAGATTGTTTTCTAGCCCGAGTCTGATGGGACGTTTCCTCCTCCTGTTCAGCAGTACAATCAGTGCAGCAGGAGCCACTGTCACCCCACTGAGTCTGGGGAGGCGTCTGTTTATTTCCTGTCCTGACCTGAGTGTTGCTTATACTCGGGCACGGCACGTTGGCCATGTTGTTTCTGACGTGTTATTTCTGGTGTGATTAGCTGTTTACTCAGGTGGGCCAGCGGAAGTCCCTCTGTCAGACCCCCGACCTGCACACTCGGCCTCTTAACCACACGTTTCACCTGACAAATTGAAGGAATTGTAATTTGTTTTTATCTCTCGCCTGTAAAGGATGTTTTAACGACAGAGCGTGTAGGAGGAAACATGCACAGGACAGGATGGGTTGTTAAGATGGCGCGTTTTAGTCCAGGGCTTTACATTTACAGTTCCCCCCCTGAGAATCACTGCTGTTTCATCTTATGTGATCCATCTGACAGGCGCTGACTGCATTAAAAAGCAAGATGAGGAGGATTATTGTTCTAGATTTAAAGGCCACATACATCCAATTTGAAGAATAAGTCTCACTGGGAGAGGTTTATGTTCTTTTGTTTCACAGAATCGGAGGATTTATATAAGAGAGTCCTGACACTGGAAGATTTAATTTGCTACAGTTTCCAAGTTGCAAAAGGAATGGAGTTCTTGGCTTCACGCAAGGTATTCCTTTTTTTCTTCCTGATTTATGTTGGAATTGTTCTGTTTTTTATTTAAAGACCATGTTATTTTGATTTAGATTTGGACACATTTTGCTCATATAGTGAAGGATCGCAATGTTCAGCCTCGTTTAACTGGTATGTTTAAAGCAGAAAACTGATTTACACGCAAAATACTCTTAAGAGGAGTCAAGTCTTTTTGAAGTTGCCGTGCATAAATCTCATGCATGAAGTTTTCTGCACTGTAAATGAAAAAAAATGTGCAGCAAAGGACCAAACTTAAAAGATTTGGCTTCTTTTATTCAAGTGTGAACCACTTTTCTTTACTCAACCATCAATTTGTTTGTCCCTGTTACTCCAGTGTTTGTTTTTTTTGGAATTTGGAATTCATTCATTTTTTCAAGTCATTCATAATTTTGTTGAGGACGGATGGGACTGATTAGAGAATAAAGCCATTGTTTTTAAATAACCTGCCACAGACCGTTTCTTAGCCTGGATATGGAACACATCATCTCCTATTGTAATATCACTGATGACTTGACCATGTGTTGCTCTGCCAGCAGCCATTCTTCTAAGTCCGTAGAGAAACATTGTGAAGTCAGTTACATGCAGAAAACGTACGCGTCCAAATGTTGCATTAAATAGGATTTTGTTTTCTTTCCTTTCCTTCATTAGTGCATCCATCGTGATTTGGCCGCACGAAACATCCTCCTCTCCGAGAATAATGTTGTGAAGATCTGTGATTTTGGACTGGCCAGAGACATCTACAAAGACCCGGATTATGTGCGCAAAGGAGATGTGAGTTAATTAAAGTCTAGAATTTATTTTCCAGCTGTCTGGTTTTTACTGTGTTCCAGGGAAATCATGCACCAAATCGCTCTCATTGATTTAAAACATGCAAAACAGGAAGCTGCCACTGACTTGGCAGATTCAAAAAAGGAGGACTAAACCAATTTGGCAGTTCTTGGCAATGTTACAAAAAATGATGGAGATTATAGTGTTTGTTTGAATACTAGATAAATGGAGTTGGGCAGTGGTGGAAAAAGTGCTGAGACTGCTGAGAACTAGCAATCATAATACCGCTGGTGAAATACTCTGTAACAAGTAAAAGTCCTGTGTTCAAATCCTTACTTAAGTTAAAGTATTACTGGCAAAATGTAAGTATGAGAAGTAAAATTACTCATTGTGCAGTAATATGTTCCCTGTTAGGGTTTTACTATTACCTTTGATATTTTGCATTTATGTGTATGTTACACTTCGACTGCTGTAGATGTTTCATGTTGTGACAATAACCTGCTTAGTTATATTTTTGTGTAGTGTGTTTTGTACACAACAGTCAATTATAATCTATAGTGTCATCAGCTGAGAAGTATGATGTTGCCTAAAATGAAAATACTCAAGTTATGTAGAAGTACCATAGATTTGTTCGCAAGTGCAATACAAATGTTTTGGGGTTTTTTATCTCTTCACCTGTTCAGGCTAGACTGCCGCTCAAGTGGATGGCACCCGAGGCCATTTTTGACAAAATCTACACGACTCAGAGCGACGTTTGGTCCTTCGGAGTCCTCATGTGGGAGATCTTCTCTCTGGGTGAGTGTAATCTCTCAGCATCGACCACTTCTGGTTTTATAGTTCATACTGTTGAACATGCATAGGAGCAAATTAACTACACAATAATCACTGCCTTTACCAGACTTTTGTGAAAGCTTGGTCAAAAGTAACGTGATATTTGATTTTGTCACCCACATCTAGCATTTATGATGAAGTGCTTTTGAGGAAATTGTAAAATACCATGTTTTGGGAAGCAGCCTAAAATCACTGCAATATTATTTTAAGGCCATGACGGCCAGCCCTAGTTATCAGAGATGTTCAGTGAGAGCTTGGTGGACCCACTCGGTGCCCCTCGGCTGTATAGCCTCACCAGATGCACTGGGTAATAACTGTCTTCTTCCACTGTGAAATTGTGCCTTTGGGACAAAGAGCCTGGGCTTGTATTGTTAGCATGAGAGAACTTTTTTCAGGCCGCTCGTGCAAAAAACAAAGCGTGAGTAAAGTTAGAGGGTTTTTAGCACAGGCATGGGACATTAAAACGAGAGAACACCTCCTATTTAAGTTTTCCGTTTTGTCCCAGCTGGCAACACAAACTCACTGTAACCAAGCAGTGTAAAAGTGTCTCCCTGCTGTGAAACCACCGCAGCCTTTAAGGCGGCATTGTGTGTCTGTTGCCTGTGCACCATGGCACAGAGCTCGCCACACGTTTCTATAGCGAGGCTCAACGTGAAATATTGTATGTTAAATGTCACCATGGGAAGCAGGCGAAACATAAGAGTAGATGTAAAAAAGCAGGGTTGGATGTATTGCTGTTCCGTACTTTCTGACTGTGCCGCTGTTGAATCGCTGCCATATTGTGTCGACACTCACGGCAGTTAAAATTAAAGTGTGTCAAATTGTATATTCTTTTGAATGTAAAGCGCACTGACGTCATTATGACACTTTGCCTTTTGTTCTTCCCTCTTGTTCTCCTTCTCCCTCTTCTTCACTCCTCTTGACACATTCTCACCACATTTTCCGTTAAAGAAACACTTACACATCTGGGTAGTGTTAGTGGGGCCTCAGAAAAATAAATCAGGAAACAAGGATACAAAATGAGCAAGAAACATGGCAAAGAAGTCCAACCTGATTGTGTTTCTAGGTCAAAAGTTTCAGAGTAACACAAGTGTGTGTTTTAGTTTTTCGGATTGGTCTGTGAAACAAAACTGTGCCTGTATCCAAAAGCTTGTTAGTAAAGTGTTGAAGCAGGCCTGCTGTGCTGTTTGTCATGCAAGCTGTTCAACATTATCAATTTGAGATGTTTGAATATGATTTTTACCGACTCATTCCTATTCTGATGCCTAAACCTTGCACATCAGTCAATACAGAGTACCAATCCAATAGAGAGGTGAAGTCCTGCCGATTCTGGTGTCTCCTATAGGGTAGTCAATTGGGAGTAGTCAATTGTTGCGCTGTAAATGACACGTATGATGTTTGTCAGTTAAAAAGCTGATTTTGCAAGTCAAGAATGTCACATTTATCTATTTATTTATTTATTTATTTATATGCACAATGATAAAACAAGAATTCTGTTTAATAATACAAAGACAAATAATTGTGCAGGAGAGGAAAAGAAACCCAAAGGGCTTATATAAGATCCTCCCCCTCAATACAAAATCACTAAAACAACAACAATCAATAGAAAAAGAAAAGAAAAGAAAAGAAAAAGAAAAAAGGGAAAAAAAATAAAATAAATAAGGGTGTGTAATAAAAGATTGTAAAATATCATCTACTTCTCAGCAAGCAACATCGTCTCGCTCAACATACATCACCCACACCAACATGGCCGACACCTCGGCACAGAAAAAGTACTTTTAAGTGTGAAAATCCAAATTAATCTGGCCATATGAACAGCTGCAGGTATGTTAAAAGAGTCCCATCAGCTGCAACTACAAATATATAACATGTGAACAGAGACAGTTTGGATTTAAAGAAAAATGTCTACACACATTTTGTTTTTCACTTCTTCTTCAAGCAGAAGCAGCTGAATCCCTGGTTTCCATTCAAATTTATGTTGCCATAAATATGATATTTTATGTTGTCCGTGGGGGATAAAAGCAAATAAAAATATAATTTAATGACTCCTGGAAATTGTGCTAATAAAAATGAATTGGCTTTATTTTCCAAAACCAACAGAAAAAGTAATTGGATACGAGTCATTCAGTGTGTGACTGTATGTTTTCACAGCAGGCCAACATGAAGGAGGCTTTGGCTCCAAATTAAAATTTTATTACCAACATTACGGCTCATAAGCAAATAAAATTAGCCGTGGTTTTGTTTGGTGAGTGATACATTTGGCAGGTTCATGACTCGGCAATCCAAATATAACAATATCTCACATTCACCGTTCGTCACACGGGGACCATAGTTACATAATCCAACCAAATCTAATAAAAACTCAGTCATATTTTTATTTTTCTAGCAGTTTGTTGGGTAAACATGTATGTATACAGCAGCTGTTAGGCAGTCTGCAAGAGCTCGTAAACAAATCTGTGAGATGTTGTAGATTATTGGAGTTGGAAAGCTGCTGGCACCCGCGAGTAAACAGAGAGTTTAATGTTCCCAGCAGGGAATCGAGAATGCAGCAGAGCCTGGGCAGGTGTTGTCTTTGTAACCGCGCATTAGGCAGAATAATCCTTTAAAGCCTTAACGTGTCAGTCAGTCACTGGGAGGCTGTTGATCATCTTAATGTTTTCAAGAATGTGAGATTTTTTTCAATATGCTATTCAAAAATGAACATTAGAGAGAAGAATCCAGCTTTATGAACAGCCATAAGGATTTACTGGAGCCTTGAAAATACCACAAAATACCACAGTAATGACTCAACTGAGCACTTAACTTTCTTGATAATATTCCTAAATTTGGATTTTATTATGTTAATATCATGTATATGGTAATTTAAAGTAAGGTTTTTTGTGCACGACAGTTAACTCTGTAATGAACCTCTTCCCCTCGCTCCTCTCTCAGGTGCCTCCCCGTACCCTGGCGTCCAAATTGACGAAGAGTTTTGCTGTCGGCTGAAAGAGGGGACCAGGATGAGAGCACCAGAATACTCTTCCTCTGAAATGTGAGCATTCCCTTTAACTTTGTTTCAGCAAACCACAAATTATGAAATATCTGCATGCTGTCCATCTCAAGACAACAGAGATGGTGAGTTGAGTCCATGAGCTCATTACTGCCCTGACTATCATTTTATTTAAATCTTCCACGGAGCTACAGAAGTCTTGTTTTCCACATCCTCAGCTGTATGTTCTCCCCACAAAATAAAGGCAGCGAGTAAAAGGCTCCCATATTGGCAGACAACTAAAAGGAGACATTGTGTCTTTCTCCCTCTTTGCGGTTGCACCAGCAGGTCAGGGGTGCCTGATAAGAATCATGGGTAATCCTGCTCCTAGGAAACATTAGCTACTGATTAGCTCTGCAGCGGCGAGCTTGAAGCTCTGAAGCCTTTTGGGACTGACAGTGCTGCAGATGTAACTGAGCACCACGATTAAAAGTGATGTCTGGAGTCCAAGTTGCCCCACTGACAAGAGCCAGAGACTGGAGAGCTTTTTTTTTTTTGTTGAGTGGGGTTCTAGTGGAAGGTGATGGACATAAATATCTGTGGGAGAACAGAGAGTCCTCTTCTTTGGTATCAGCGCTGTCAGTCAGTGATGCAGCTAGACAACTCCTTTTTCTTTTTTCTTTTTTTTTGTAACAGGAATAACAATGTGCAGCTGATCCAGATCCAGCACTCACAGTCTCACTCCAACATGTGTGCATACGTTGTGTCTGGTTTTCATTTCTCTTAAAGTTCACAAATCTTATTTGTTTTGAAAGCATAACGCTGCACTTCTCCTTAATAATGATGTGATATCAAAAGGTCCAACAGCCCGTGCCAAGTCGAGCTAACTGAATGAATTCATCCGCTCTGCAGAGGAGACGCTGATTGGAAATGATACATAAAATCTAATCCAGACTGTAGTTTTTAGTCAGGAACGGAGGGTCTGTAGATGCAGACCTGCTGGTGCCAAGAATCTCTCCTACTTTCCATCTCGGTTCAGGCGGTGCGCTGGCAAAAACAGACCCCGCCAGATTATATATATATTGCGTGGCTGTCTGACTGTGAGGCCTGCCGCTTATTTAAAACTAAGATAAAACCTGCTGATATCAGTTTAAATGGGATTCACAGTAATGCACTCAGAGTCAGTGGGGAGATCCCCTGCAGAGGTCTGCAGTTGATCACACGTGTCTGTAAGCCCAGGTTTTGACACCTTGACCTCGTAATATATGAATGATGAAAAGCACATGAGGTTTCAGGCGGTGTTGAGCAATTAATTTGTGCCGCCGCAGCACTGATTCATCAGGAATGTTGTCTGTTAATAAGATCCCCCGTCCTGATGCATTGCAGAGGAATTTGGCGGATGCTGCTCGGAGAGTGGGAGGACAATAAATAGGATGCTTACTTCCCATCCTACCACACTTGCCCAACCGGACAGAGTAGCTCAGTTCTTACGGAACAGCCTCCCCCCCCCTTTCAGACACACCACGCTCCCAAAAGACCCAAAACATGTGGGGCAGGCTATTTATTCTGGCAGGAAATGCGGTTAAAATCGTGAACTCATACACAATGATATGCATAAAGGCAGTGATCATGCTCTCCACATCCTGTCACCAAAAGGGAGGGTTACCACCTGGACGATATGTTCATTAACGTGAGAATCACGGACGCTTGGCTTCTTTCAGTCTGGGCCGAACAGCACTGACAGGCAGAGAGGCGGAGAGGAAGTGGGTTCAATACAGCAGCAACAGTCCTCATTGACTAAATATGATGCCAAAAGGGAGTCATGATAGTTCTATGTACATTAAACTTAAGATATCTATAGGGGAAAGTGGTAACAGAACAGGGATCCATCACCGTCCAATGCCAATCAGTGACATGCCGTGAACGTAACTTAAACAGCAGCCGTGGTGCTCTGTTTCTGAATTCTTTCACAAAATGAGACAGGCCTGTGTGATGGAAACTCTCACAAAGGCTCTGAGTCTTCCCACACAGACCGAGATGCTGACAGCTTGTCAGCGACCTGAGCGAGGCTGCGTGCTCTTCACACCCAAATCCGAGAGAGAATCAGATACAACCACAGAGGCTCGGGATCACCTGGAAACAGAAAGCAGGACGAATGTTCTAGATGACAGTCGACTTAGAGTCAGACCAGATGTGGGAGGTCAATGCACAGAGGTTTCTGTATTAAAGGTGAAAAGACAAAAGACTATTCTCACTGAGAATACTTCATTGACTTCATAAAGGTGCTTAGTCACAGTTTGTAATACATCACCCATAGTATTAGTGGGGCTGTACCAAGTGTTAATTTATTCACGTTCCAATCTTTTATTGAAGTCTTCTTCTTACGTCATCATCCCATCAAACAACAGTCAGTTTGAAGTGATTCATTTAATTAAATGTGTCAGTGTTTTGTTTTTAAATCAGCTTTCTTTAATGAATATACCTGAACCAAGCTGACACATTACAGTCATTGTTGTCGTAATTGTGATGCAGTCTTGATGAATCGCGGACCATCGAGCAAATGCATACACATCATGTGATCCTGTTTTTAATAACTTACTTTCTAGTTTTTGATAAGTGCACAGTGATCATCCAGTGTGCTTCCAGTTTGTGTTAAGTATTGTATTTTTTGCTCTTAGATATCAGACCATGTTGGACTGCTGGCAGGGGGAGCCACTGGAGCGACCGACCTTCACTGAGCTGGTGGAGAGGCTGGGAGATCTGCTTCAGGCCAGCGTGCAACAGGTATGATAGAAAACAAGGACTGTTTCAACTCTACATGACAGAGTTCAGGCTGATTGTTTCAAAAGCAGCAGGAATGAAGTTGTTGAGCTCTCATATGAAACTAAAAGTGATCCTCCAAACAGTGACTGACAAATGAAACAATATTTATGTTTGGAGTTTAAATCCCTGCATATTTCAGGTCACTAGTTCTGCAGAATGAGTCACAAACAAGGCAAATACTCAGGAAGCAGCGTTGCTGATCTGAGTCCTGCTGCTTACAGGAGTTTCAGAGCAGGAGGGAGGGGGTGCTTAGAGTAACGGAGAGGGGAAATAACACTCAACACAAACACTTGGATCTCTTTGAAATGGCACAATCACTCCTGTCAGAGGAACCACACTTCAAAACACATGGAAAAGCAATGTAATTGTTAGTGTGATGCAACAAAACATTGTCGGGTTTTATGAGGCTGTCAGAAAGGTTAACTGCAGTTTGTTCTAATCAGGCCAACAAATGTCCACCGAGGGAATATTATGCAATCATGTGAAACTGAGAGGATCTGATCTTTATAATAATAGTACACAGGCCTTTTTCACAGCAGACACTTTGATTTGTTAGAGGTCTGTGAGACCCAAGTCTGGCTTTGTCCAAGTCGTATTCAGCCGAATCGGTTCAGGTTGGGTTCATGTGTGAATATGTCTTGAACAGAAGTGGCTCAAAGTCAGATCGTGTGTAATATTTGAAATCTGATTCTGTTCTTGATGGGTGTGTCATGCATCAGGTGGCCTCTTTAAGACCTCCCCATTAAAATGTGTACACACAATGTATTTGAAGTGTAGCCTCTATAAAGGTTGATGAAATACAGTCTCACCAAATGAGCCACCAACAAAATGTTTTGTACGATGAAGGACTGAAATTGGAGAAAGTCTGACACTACTACTGACGTCAAGAAATTGTCAAGAGCCCTAACAAGAACAGATCACTCAGTCATCACAGTCATGTTTCCACTGAGGAGAACAGGCGTCTTCTCCAGATTGTACATTACTACAGACAAAGAAAAGGAATCATATAACTTTACACAGGACTGTAGATTGTCCAGCAAAGTAATAAGAGATAAAGACAAGGCCACACATCACATCACATGGAAACCACAGCATGTTGCAATACAAATGAGTCTGCAAAAGATTATATTCATGAAAAACAGTTCAGACTGCACAGAGAGAACGGTGGAGGGGTTTGACTCTTATTAATAAAGCTATTGTTACAGTTCAGGAAGGCCGGTCACAGTCGCTGCCGCCTCCATCAACTTTAAGAACATTGTGTGGGATTTATTAGGTATGACCGTAGTTTCTTTGGCTGCCCGCCACGACCTGTGGATGTGTGTTTGTACAGCATGCACACAGCTTCGACCTACTTCAGCCTTTTTGTAATTTTGCATCGTGGCTGTAAAAAGGCTGATGTGCTCTGTCTCTGTTCGGTGGATTTAGGAGGGGAAGCACTACATACCCATCAACACAGCCCTGCTGGCCAAGGTGGGAGACCCGTCCAACAGTGTGCTGTCAGAGGAGACGACCACTCGACCCGCTTCACACCGCGACTCAGGGAGCACCTGGTGAGAACATTGACACCGCTTTCACTACTAGTCGCTTCCCTTCTTATTGTGATGATTGATAAAATATGTAGAGTGGGGAGACTTTTTCAGCTTTCGAAGGCGAGCATGCCAGGAAGAGTTTGAGAACCACAGGTTTAATGACCACAGACCACATTCGTCGACAGCTCTAAGTCACATCAGTTCATGCCTGGCATTGACATGCGAGTGTGGTCTTGCGAGCGGATCTCCCTTCCAGTCTCTATATGCAAATAAACACGTACATCATTGGGACAAACTGACGCAATGTTTCAACAAGGAGAGAGCTATAATTTCATGTACAACCATAACCGAATTTCACGGGGACACCCAAAGAATTCATAATTTGTCCCAGGCAGCGTTTCACAAAGTTTATGAGGTTAAACCAAACTTAACTCACAAATTTGAGCATTTTCTTTTAAGGTAGTCTGGAGTATTTCTTCACGGGAGACAAAGAAGTTTCCTGTATCAGTGGCTGTTTGCTGTATTTGTAAATGTTAAAATCAGTGTGTTCTAACTGCTGCACTTTAGACATGGAAGCAGACAGGCTGGTTCTGCCACGCTGCAACAAACTGACGCTTTTTTTTTTTTACAAGAAAAGAACAAACTTGCTTAATTTCCTTACTCAACAACTCTTAAAATTGCAGGATTTGTTAAGGGGGCCTGGAGGGGGGGGGGGATCAGTTGAAACAGACGCTGTGTTCACAGACATCTGCTGCTAACATTTGCAGACCTGAGACACCTAGTTTGCATTACAGTGGAGCAAATAAAATTCAGACGGCGTGTAATCCATTCTGCCTGTTGTTGTGGCTTCTTGTTGTTTCCAGGAGCACATCAGTTGAGTAGACGGTCCTTCAGTGCGGCCCGTGACACATGTGTGAACACACTTCTGCAACATTGTGGTCACTGACTGACACAGACTACCTCTGAATGTGGTCTGAGTGATCCGATAGACCAGATCTGTCCTCAGTGCATCTTGCGGCCGCCACCATGATTGGCGTTTGTGGTTTTAAGTGAAATGTCTCAACAACTGTTGGATGTGTTGACGTGAAACATCATCCGGTCGAGATTAAAATCTCTCTAATGTTTTGATTTCTGACCAAATAGCTGCAAAACTATCAATATTTTGATCAGATAAGATGGTAACTATTTCAGCATGTGAGCATCGACGTTATGAGCTTGTTATCATGCTGATGTTAGCATTTAGCTCAAAGTACAGCCTCAGACAGCTGCCAGCTTGGCTACGAACTTGTTAAGAAATTCAAATCTTATCTTAAAGACATGTAAACCTATCCTCAGGCAAACACCGCTGAGTGTGTTTTGCAAAGGAAATAGCTAAATTATTTCCCCTCTTTGCGCTGAATTATATCCAAAACAATTGGTGTTCCTGCAGCGCTCAGACTAAACTCAGCCAGGAGAACATTTACGTCTGACCTGAGGACAATGAGAGGCCGGATTCACACTTGATAAGGAGTGTGCACACAGAAGCCTGCTGGACAGAGAGCTTTCAGTATTGTAGCTCCTGGGAGGAATTTCACCGAAAACCATAAAGCCAGCCTCAAGATTTATGTGCACTTAAAATAATATTTGTTGAGCTCTTGGGTTTTCACAGGTCCTCCAAGTGTGTTTATTGAGGAGGTGTTGAAAAGCAGTAATGACAGTTACCCCTTAAGCTGTATTAAGCAGTCGTTTTAGCCTCTGAGTGTTGAAATGCAAAGTAAACAAGGTGTGTTTTCAAAGTACAATGTCATAGATGCCGCACATTGTTGATTCAAGTGATTAAGTTCCTGCGGTTTTGTTGCCGAGCTTTTCGCCTCTTGGCTCCAGCGTGTAATCAAATGATTCTCTAAACAGAAAGAGAATAGTAAAGGGTATATTCGAGACTTACACTGGAAATATTTTCTTGCCAGGAACATCAAGATCCGTCCTGCTAGTGTGAAAACCTTTGACGAGGTAACCATGGAAAACGGGACAAATGAGAACCACGGGGTGAGTTATTTATTCTGGAGCTCGACCAGGAATAAACACACAATCTGCACTCTAACTTATCCTCCGCCAGGCAGTTAGTTAAATGACAGGCGTTTGACAGTTAGCTAGACACTTCAGCCTGGAACATGAATGTCTTTATTTATAATGGCACAATTGAATTGCGCGAAAGGTTAGAACATTATTTGAAATTGCTTAAAATTAGTTTGTCCTAATACCTGTCAAAACGTTAGAACTTTTGCTAACTTTAATTCTTCCCCGGCTGTCACGTCACGTTGAGTCCCACAGGGCTCTGTACTCGGCCCGATTTTATTTTTTTTGTAACCGCTACCATTTGGCCACATCATTCATTACTCCAACACTTTGACATACTATTTTTTATTCCATCTCATTCAGTCAGGAAAACCTCAACAATCTTGATTCTCTTCACTGTAACGTCGCTGCCTGCAAAGACTGAACAGCGTCAAACTTTTTTGAGTTCTGCTACTGAGTCCTTACAGTGCTAAAAAGATTAAGACAGTCTTAAAACATAATAAGTACATAAAGGCCAAAGTGGAGAGATTGGTTATAATCTTTGACAGATATCATGTAAAAGTGAACATTTCCCACAAGTCAACTCTACAGGCAAATGCTTTTATTATTTATTGTACCTATTTCACTATGTTTCATCGTTCCATGATTTTTTATATATATATTCAATGCTCCAAGTCTGGTGCTGAAAGGTTCTTTAGAAATAAAGTTTACTTACTTATATACATTTACATGTTTGTGATTTGTTCACCTCAGATAACAAAGAAGGAAAGATGACATTTGGTGTTTAATTATTCATTATTTGTCTTCGTCTGTCTCTGCATCATTGTCATCATTAGGGCGGTCAGTCAGACAGCGGGATGGGCCTGTCGTCCGACAACATCGAGACCCTGAAGCGCCTCGAATCGTTGGCAGGCCGACCTCTGAGCATCATGGCTCTTGCGTACGTACACTGCACCACACAACACCCCTGCACATTGCCCAAATCACAGTGGTAGAGGCTGCAAAATACCTGCTTGGAAACCTCCCCTCAGTGCTGGAATGTAGACCCTATTACTGTCGCGCACACACACACACACACACAAGTTTCTTCCACCTTAAAAAGACGTCAGCAGCTAGTTTTCCCCTTTTGTCTGGAGAAGCCATGAGGTACGGACATCGACACAAAAGAGAAGAGGGAGGGAAAACGCTTGAAGGTGACAAACTGAAGGACCGAGCACAAAAGCAGAGCGGCTGCGTCACTTGAGGTTTGGCTGTTTTAGGAGCGCACACTAAAACCTCTTTGTTTTCACTGAATAGTCCTGAATGAGATACCTCCCAGATGGATTTAACGTATGAGTCATGGCTGTCTGGCATAATGCAGCGCTAGGTAACAAACACACATAGCCTCAAATGAGTGACCTTGGACTAAAGTCTGTACTCTGAATTTTCGTGCAGATTGTTTTGATGACTTAAAGATGCTGCGAGGGCAAGATCGTAAAGGAGACAAACACCGAGACAATGTGTTCTCACTTTAGGAGTTATTCAAGGATAAAGTCAAATCTGATTCAGATTTCTGTAAATCTTTTTCTTATGAGGGCCTCTGTAGGTGACTTAAGGCTTACATATGAAGTTTACAGCAGCTCAGTGTCAGGGTTAATTTACAGGGTCAAACCTCTGAACTCGGTAATTACACTTTAAACCTTGTGGTATTATTCCGCTGCTCCCTGCACAGTAGCAGCCATTAATGCTGCCTTCAAAGTACCGTGGTTTCCACTTAAAAAGGATTTAAAGGAGGAACAGCAGTAAAGTAAATCGTCCTTCCACATGTTTTCCTGAATCTCTTCTTAAGAGAAAAAGAGTTTAAGCTTGTGAAAACAATATAAAAGCCCTTATTATGAAGAGGGAGAACATGTAAACAACTTCTGGGGAAATAACTTATAAGACACACACAGCAGATTTATGGCACTTTGTGAAGCAGTTTAATTAAGTTGCAGCTCATCAAACTCACTTTTTTAAAAACACCCACACCCGCTCACAGCGTCTTTTAGATCTCAGAGGTTAAAATCCAAACTACCGAGACTCATCACGGGCCTGCAGGGATGGAATGTTACTAAGTACCTTTACTCAAGCACTGTACTGAATTACAAATGTTTCACTCTGAATGCGAATATAGTACTTTACTCCAGTAGATTTTAGAGATGCACCAACTGCAATTTCCTCAGCCAATTCCGATTTTCTTCCTTCATTTGATTAACTGGATACACAAATTAAATTGAATGTTTGTAACGATAAACTGACCTTTTAATAGCTACTAAAAATAACACATTGTAAGCTGTTTTAATGGCATATTTCTGCAATGAATGCACATATTTGGGGTAAAAAACATAAAATATTTAGTTTCCTTCTTACAGTTTGGGCTGGCGTTCTTGTCAGGGTGAGCGGGTGACATTTGTTTATATCTCAAGTTATATTATCTGACACTCTGCTCCCAGGCCGATCGACTGGTGCATCTGAACTACGTTTATTTGCTAAACTAGAGCTTTGGTTAGTAGTTACAGCTGCATCAGAGCAAAAGTCATGCATTTAAAGAAAAATAATTTATCTGCCAAAACACTGTCGGGCAGTTTACAACACTGCAGGCCTGCTTATGTCATCAGTGCCTCGGTGTGGAAGAAGGAGTCGACCCAGGCATGCGGAGAATGATGTGCATTTTGAGGGGAGGACTTCCTCGCTGGGCAACCACTCAGTCACTGCCACCTTTGAACTCAGAAGGGTTTACAAGGGCCTCCCCTGTTAGCTGCAGCGCCGCACTCCTTTTGTCTTTCTGAAGTCCACCTGTTGCTCCACTGACCCTCACCACTCCTCTGATCGGACTCCTTTATACCGGCAACACGGCTTTGATTGAACGATTATTGCGGAAGAAGCTGCCCCAGCAATGATTGAGTGGATTTGGGGTAAACAAAACTGCAAAAGTTCATCCATCTTTGTACAACCAACAGTCTGAACCCCGAAGATATTCATCTCACATCAAGACAAAGAAGCTAGTATTCACATCTAAAGCTGACCTCGTTTTATTTCCTGTCACTTAATTGCCCATTGTACCTGCAGCTCGGCATTGGCAGAGCAACACTGTACTATTGTGAACTATTTTTGATGACTAGTTCAGCAGGTAGTTAGTCATCAGGGCAACATTCCAGTACAGCGGCGTCACTTACCCCCGCTGGGCACTGACCCCCGGGCCCCCGAGAGAGGAGCTCTGGAAACCCATAGCAACCCCCCAAAAACAATAAGAGGCAATTACTCATATTCTGAGCATCAAGTGAAGCAGAAACACTCAGGATGATGGATTACATCATATTTGAATGAGGAGAGTTCTGTCTGATTGTGCGGCTTGACGTGGGTTTTTTTTCTGAAGTCAAAGAGTATCAAAACAGCCCTCTATTGTGAGAGCGATCGAGTCAAGATGTTGAAGAAAAAGGCCTGATATTGTGCACTGTTGTTTGCCCTGTTTACTGCTCCAGTTTCCACGCTGAGAGAAAAGAGGTTCTGTGTCATCTCTTGGTCAGGATGTTAGCGGATCGTCCCGTCACGCCGCGCTGATTTGTTGTCTGTTTTTGCAATTAGGAGTGTCTGTTTATCGTGTAAGGCTGATAATGTGGCCGTCTCACATCGCTGCGTCTCTTTATTTTTTTAATTCCTCAATAGTATCCCCATTAGCTTGCCTCGGAATATTTGTTCATCTTGCTGGGGTCCTTTTTAAACAACAGTAAGTTCAGGACATAAACATTAAAATCACACAGTGTCGACGAGAAAAGGAAAATTGAATTCAAGCCAAACGTAAACATTAGACAACTAAATAACTCCGCACATGCAACAACAAACCAGAGAGCCTTTAACAGAAACATCACCAAACACAAATTTGTCACACACGGCACCAAAGATAAATAAAAACAAACAAAAAGGTTCAAAAATAGAATGAGTTCAATTTCTTAGTTTTTATTCAAGTGACTTGTGTTATTAAGATATTTTTAATAATCAAATACACACAAGAAACACAAAGAGAAAAAGAAAGCGTGTCACATGAAGTATTTCTTTATTAAAGCTCCCATGAAGACCTCGCATGTCTCCAAAAATCCAGATCCTCGGGTATTTTGGAGACTGGATAATCTATTCTTGATTGAATTTTGGTCTACTTTAATGAAAGAAGCTGGAACTATCAGATATTAAAGCTTCTTTTGTAAAATGTTAATAATAATTTCCAGTCATGCTTTGTCCAAACTATCCAAATATTATGCAGTTTACTACAATACAAAACAGAGAAACGCTGTTGTGTTTGAGAGGCTGGAACCTGAGAATATTCTGCACTTTAAAGTCAAAAGACTTGACTGTTCTGACAAAAGAAATGATTCTCAAAATAACCAATTCATTTCCTTTAGATCCACAAATTGGTTAATCAACTAATTGCTTTAAAAGTGGAAACAGACAACTTTCCCTCCTTAGTGTTTCCAAGTGGCGTTATTGTTGGATCATTGTCAGTTTTCCTCTGAGCAGCAACTAACCTGTGAACACGCGACACAACGTGAGTTTGTTCATTCACTGAGTCGATGGTGGAGACGTGAGAGCAGATTCCAAACTCGCCAGCTTGACTCGATCGCCAGTGTGCCTTCATTCTTTGTGCCCGGTGGCAGACGTCATGCATCGTGAAAGTTTAAAGAGAACCAATCTCACCACAGATGGTTTCATTACTCCGCAGCCATTACACCGTGCAATCGGCATTTATTCCGTAATGATACTTTAACGCACAAAGCTTGTCTGTTGCTAGTTTGATGGATATGTTTTAGGTTGTTTTTAAGCATGTGGATAAATCATTGTTGCGTCTTTATGTTTACATCCTGCTCAACTTGGATTACCTCTTGAAAAGTTCAGTTGCAGCATCTGTAGCGCGGTGATATCTGCCTGTTTTATTCATCGTGTATCTCTTGTGTGTTTTCAGGATGAAGGCGGTGAGTAAGAGCAAAGAGTCTGTGCTGAGCGACTCAGAGAAGGAGAAGTTCCCCCCTCCGGTCCCCTCTCTGGACTTCAGTTTGGACGACTCGGCCTTGGACGCCGGTCTTGAGTGTCACAGCCCGCCGCCCGACTACAACTACGTGGTGCGCTACTCCACCCCTCCCGTGTAACCTCCTGCTCCGCCCCGAGAGAATCTGACCGGCAGCCTTGAAGCCTTTGCGTCGTTCTCCTCTGTTTTGGCTCTTATCTCTGGACTGTGGCGAAGTTTGAGAGGAAAACACGTGACATTCCCTCTGAAAGTGTTTAGAAAAGGACGCTCTGAAATGAATCTGCTCGACTGTTAACTTCTGCATCTGCCAACTTCCAGGGCGTCTGCTGTGCAGCAGAAAGGAAACCTGCAGACTGTTGATTCTTTTCCAGTTTTCAGACGTAGGCTGACATTAATGCTGCTGGTTCGTTCCACGTTCACTGTGATATATCTAACAGCTGAAAACAGGCTCAGGTATTTCTTTCATCTACTGTGAAAACAAACCACATGATTCCAACTTTACCACCGATCTGAATAGACTACAACCTTTAGTGATGAAGGAAAAAGAGACGATAGCTGAGTTTGTAATGATTTATTTTATTAAAAAAGTAAAAACTGGAAAGAAATTGGTGAAAAGAAGGTTACAGGGAAGATATTTTTGCAATGTAGCTTCATAGGAAGGTCAGCTAAAATAAAGCTTTGCTCAAAGCAACAAAACATTTATATTTTCTAAGTCAAAGTCTCTTATTGGAGGCGTCATCGCTCCTGTAAAGTGGTGGATGTTTTTGAAGCTCTCCGATTTATGGAAGAAAAAAAATCACAAGTTATTGGAGGGAACAGGGAAGAGCTGAGAGTAAGAGCTCGACCATGAGAGCATTTAAATGAAGAGTTACTGAACATGTAGATTTCCTCCTCCCGCCCCAGTCTGCTAGTGAAGAAGTCGTGTATGTCGGGTCAAAGTATAAATGAGGTGAGAAGAGATGAGAACAAGTCTTCGTAGGAACGGTTTATTCAAAAAGCACTAGTAAAAAATGAATTATGTATTTATTTAGATTGTAAACACTGTTACTTAGTAATCCAGTTCGGTTTCATGTGTAACCAAAGGATTTTTTCAAGCTCAGTCTTCCTCATATATCCCAAAACATTTCACTCCAGATGTTTATGCTGTTTTGTGCTGCTGTAAAGCCGATGGGGAACGTGCGCCTGCAGAAAACACGTACGTGGATCAAGTTTCGAGTCCTCGGTCTCGTGCAAAGCTTGCGGGGCAGGCTCCAAAAAAAAAAAAACCTTAGCACCAGACTGCTTCAGTTCACTGTTATGATATTTGTCAACATGTGAAAATCTCCTCGTTGGAACAGCATTTTATTGTCATTTAAAGTATTGTTGACCGGACCTTGTTCACGCTCGTGTTAGCGCACACACACCCTGTAGAGACGCAGCTAGTTTTTGCTTGTCGACCACTAAAGAAAACAGTATTTTGTCAGTGAGTGAACGACGGCATGAAGTGGATTTTCGTTGTTGTGTTGTTTGTTGCCAGTTTGTTTTGTTCGTGCGGAGAGGAAGTGATTATGCACTGATACTTTATATCAAGTATAATTTGTGTATTCTAAAAGGTATATTATTGTGAAACAGTGTTGAGGGTCACAAGTTACAAAGTTGTTGTTGTTTTTTTTTTTATTTAACTCTTAACTTCATAGTAGGAAATTAACATTTGCAGTACTTGTCATATTATTTCATGCCATCCTAACATCATAACAATCATCATGTTCACTTCTTACATTCCTGTGTTGAGTTTAATTTTAGTTACTGCTTTCACAATGACACTGAGAGGTTTTTAAACGAGAAGTGTGTTTTCAATTTAACTGCATTTCTTCACTCAGAACCGGTGTGAGTAATGAGACCTGCAGCCGCTCACATCCTCCAAAATGTTTCTGTTTTGTTCCTGTAGTGCGCCTATAAGTTAGTTTGATGAAAGTCATGTTCCCCAACACTGTTAACTGAGCATATGAAGTAAATAAATGAATAAAGATTTATATATTTATACATTACTTTTGGTCTTGACTCATATTTGCATGAAATACTACGAGTGTGGAGATATTCATGGATCCTAATACGCCAGGAGCTTTATATTTGAGGTTTATGGTCATTTTGATTAATTAAACAGTTTGTTTTTCTTCATCATCGGAATTCATGCCTCACAAAAGCTGCTCGACTTTTGTTATGATATGAACATTTACTGAAAGATGTATTAAGACACAAAATATATTCTGATGTGTGTCTGTTACGACTTTTGCAGTAAAGAACAAAATAAACTAGAAAAATTGCATTTCCTGCGAAAATACAGTGTGAATGCTGAAGGCCGAAGCGATTTCGGAAATCTGCTGAACGTACTGCCGAAAATGCATAAAACTATAAGAATGTTGAAAAAAAGGCGAAAAGCTGTAGATTAAGAGGGCAGGAAGATGTTAAAATGGTGAATGAAGGCTAAAAAGGTGAAAAGTTATAGGCTGAAAGAGCGTAAATAGGTGAAAAGAGGATGAAAGGGATGAAAAGCTGTAGGGTAAGAGGGCTGGAGGAGGTTAAAAAGGTGAAAAAATATGAAAATCTGTAGATTAAGAGGGCTGGAAGATGTTAAAAAGGTGAAAAAAGGATGAAAATGAGTAGAGTAAGAGGCCTGGAGGAGGTTAAAAAGATTAAAAAAGGCTGAAAAGGTGAAAAGCTGTAGAGTAAGCGGGCTGGAAGAGGTGCCTTCAGCATTCACACTAATAAATGTGTTGACCACATTCAAATCCTTAAAATGACATTCATTCTACATTGTTGTTTAAAAATTCCAGAATGTCTGAATATGCAGATATTTCTGCTATTTTATCCTTTTAAGTGTTCGACTCGAGATGTCTCCTGCTATATTGTGAAGTCCATTCTCAGTGTTTGTGCACTGGAGGTGTTAAGTGTCCACATCACACTTGTGTACGTTGAATACTGGTATATGATTGGCTTGTGATGTCACAAAGAAGAAGATATTGCAGAGAAAACAGCCCTCTAGTGTCAAACTCTGCACTGACATCATTCATCACAGCAAAGCTAAAACAGTCAACTATAGGAACAAGAAGACATGTTTATTAATTAGAGAGGGACTTTAACTTAATCAGAAATAATATGTTGGTCATCACTATGATTGAAGTGTCACAGAGTTATAGTATGAATATGAAAAACATGATGGTGTCATGGCTTCATTCAATAAAACAAAAAGTTGTTCAGCATGTCGTTTAATCAAGTGAAAAGAGTTCGGTGTTCATCACTTTCCTGATATTCTAGAGCAGGAAAACAAAAAGTTAAAACTACACCGTCACTTTAATGGACCTATACCAGTGGCGGTTCTAGACCAGTTTTAATAGGGGGGCCAGGTTGGGGCCGGCTTTTTTGTGAGGGGGCACATACAACCCGGGAAAAAGGATAAATCCCTCATTCAGACAAAACAGTGTTTACAATTTCAGCAATTTTGATTGGGTAGTAAACTGCCGAGACACTTTATTCCTGCCTTTCCCTTCAGAACAAAATCATTGCAAGAAATCTGTCATCGTATTAGTAATGCAGACTCCCTGTCAGGGGGGCCACAGGGGGGTCCAGACTCAGAGTTACGGGGGCACTGGCCACTGTTGGCCCCCCCTAGAACTGCCCCTGACCTATACGCAAACATGTGATCCCTGCCCTCTTTGGCCCGTGACCACTGAGAGCAAAACAATGCTAAAGAAAAGCAACATCTACTTTTTAGCCCGTTATCACATGATGCATTTCTAGCGGTGCCACCAGAGGATGAAGTTCTCTCTACAGGCTTCTGCACTGAGATATTCTTAAAGGGAATTTAAGTGCAAAAATGAATCCAGTTGCTCACATGGAAACAATCAAAACTATTACAAAAATGATTTGTATTGTCGAAATGTTTCCTTTGATTTCCTGTAAAGGTTCAGTGTGTGGGGGTTAAGTGAAATCTATTGGTGACGTTTCAAAATTGCAACCAAACTGATAAAACACCCCTCACTCCCCAACGGCGGCTGCTAAAGACGCAAAATACACCACAGCCCCTCTTGAGAGCCGGTGTTTGGTTTGTGTGCTCGGGTCAGGGTCACAAAAGCACAATTCCTATTTTCAGTTGATTATTCACTTATGAAAACACACTTTTGTTTATTATATTCAATTTCTGCCAGTGGTTCCCCCTGACCCTCGATCCTCCTTCACACTGGACCTTTAAACCATCTCGTGACCCCTCAGATGGATCCTGCAGCCTCTCAGAGGGCCCCCACCCCCCGTGTTGGGAACCACAACCAACCCCGAACTATTCTTAACCGCAATCAAGTTGATTCACAGAATTATTCCCATTTGAATCGTCAAAACTTAATTAAAAGATAAGATTTGTTTATATTGGACTGAGCCGTCGGCGTCCAGCCCTTCTGCTGCTCCTTGGACTGTGAGAGACTTCCTTCTGCAGGACAAGGTGTCGGCAGCCTGTCTGACAAAGCCCCCCTGAGCAGGAAAGGAAGGAACTGTTAATCATCCTGGTCACGACCGGAGGACGCCACACACGCGGCTTCCTCTGGGGGCGCAGTGCCCCTCGCTTACTGGCACTGGGTGTGTCAGAGGGGCACAACGCGCCACAGGACAGGTTGGGCCCTCGACTGTCTCCGCCTGTCCTCAGTGGATTTACCGTACGCAACTTTACACCCAGTCACATACCAACAAACGCCGACTATTTCCAGAAGAAGACATTAAACAAACAAGGGAAGGATGTTGGAGGGGGAGAGGACTCATGACTGTCTGTCTTTTGGTAACAGACAGGTTTGTGTTTCTGCACCGGCACAGTAATTTTCCACGCAGGCAGAAATATGACGACTGCTCTGATCCACTACAGTCATCTGCTAATTTAAGTGACTTAAACATATGACAATTATAGATAAAACAATCAGTCAATTTACTGAGCATTGCAATTATTTTTGAATATCTCGTTGTCATGGTTTTTGCTTTGCAATTGTGACAGCATTTCTTCACAATAATTTTCCTTTTTGACAAACCAAACAATCAAACAGTTAACGGAGAGATTGAACTGCAGTAATCCATCATAATTAAAATAATCAGCTGACACTCTTCCTGTTAAACCAACCAGACTTCACCTTTAAAGGTGATTAAATCAACCAGTCGTGTCGTCACTGCCAAACTTGAAATCTGTCTTCATTCACCTCCAGTTATTCGTATCCAGTGCAGAGGTCGAGCTCACCTCAGTCCACCTCCTCAAATCCGGATCCTCAGCCCATCACCTTCATACAGTCACCACCATCAGCATCGGCGGGTTTCCTGTCCTGCTCACGGCTTCACCCTCCCTCGGACGTCACTGTGAGGCCTGATCGCCTCATATTTCTCACCTGATGCACGCGTTGCAATAAACATGAATTCATCAAGAACAACATCTCTCCTGATCAAATAGTCGTCACGTGCAGTAGAAATGTCGGCTGAAGAGTGAAAAACATTTCCCCCTGATCTGATCTGTAGTGAAGCAGAAGTAAAATACTCGAGTGAAGTACAAGTACTTCAAGTTAGTTTCCACCACTACAATCCTTGATATCAAAGTTTGCACTCGAGTCAAGCAGCAGTGTTTATGAATAAGGAAAGATGTGAAACTTATGATGAAGAATGAATCTTTTGAATGTAGTTCCCACCGCTGCTGCTGTGCTCGGGTCCATGAAATACATAATTTACAATTTTCATTATCATAAGTAGTTGTAGCAGCAAACGGGTGAAGCTCTGGACGACACCTTCACTCGTCTAACTTTAAAAACATCTGCACACATCGGAGCTTTGCCTCGAGACAGACTTCAAATCTGAAAATATCCTCTAATCGTGCCGATGTCATAAAATCACCAGGTGGGGAAATAAACACCACCCAAAAAAGCAGCTAAAGAAAATTGCAATGCAGTGACTTAAGATAACTCCTCATTATTGTTGTTCTTTGATCGGAAGTCTGACTAATGAAACATGCGAGGGTATAAATCTGTCACCAGGAGAGTCGAGCTCAGGATATGAGTCGAGATGGAATGTGACAAATATTGTGTTTTGGCTTAAAGCGAGATCCTATAAGACTTAAGTGGAGCCTGGGTTGAATTATATCGGCCATATTCAAAACCTCACGTGATCTGTACAACATATGGGACCCTACGTCCTCCGGCTCTCAAATTCGATGAGGAAGAAACACCAAAAAAATGGAAAATCTGAGTCAAGAGGAGGAACAGAGGTAGATAAACAGGATAATAACCCAAAATGTTGTGTTTGTATGAAGCGCCACGCCCGTTCTGGCTGTTTTTGTTTCCCTCATTGAACAATCACATTTATGAAAATGACCTCTCTCCTCCTTCGACGCCTCCACAGCTCCTTTCCCAAAGCAAACAGAGCTGCACATCACGCTATCGATCACTGAGAAAAAGAGGCGTTAATGAATTCAGGAAACCTCTAACCTCCACAACAAAATAAAAACATCCAGCTGAATCTGTGCAGCTTGAAATCCGATCATACGCTGAGCTGTTGAACTAGCAGCACAAAGCCCCCCCACCCCTTCAAGTGACCATACAATGCTATTCCCAGACCCCTGCCCACGAAGGTGAATGGAGGGTCGGTCCACATCCGCGCCTCTCACCTAAATGCACAACAATGAGCCGGATACTGTCCAACCTTTAACAAGCAAAATAAAAAAGACCAGGCCAACAACACAAACAGCTAAATAAAGACGCCTCTGACAAGGACTTCAGCAGCGCTGTGGTTCAAAGGGCGAAAAACAAACATCAGATCAGCAACATGATATATTGTCATGTGTAGAATAGAAGGCAACAAACAGAATCAACAAGCTGTTTGTTTCTGGTCACTCGGATGCAACTGGCGGTTTCCCAGCAGGCCAGTGGTTGAGACGCCTCTTGTTGCATGTTGTTGCTCCACTTTCTCTCCATGTTTACAGCAGCATGCTAACACAGCAGGGGCTGATGGGAAAGTCGCAGTCGGGCAGGTCGCTGTAAGGTGCTGCAGGGGGATGATGTGTTTATGCAGGCTAACCCAGAAGTTACAAAGCAATCGCTGTAAACGTTAGCGAGGCAAAAACAGATAAGTTACAACTTTTTTTGGTACAATTTTCTCTTTCTCTCTTGTCACAACAGAAAAAAACAATTGGTTGGGGTTTGGAAAACATCCTGGTTTGGCTCAAAATAGCCACAAAAACGTCTGGAAATCTCTTCACAGGGTAAGAGTGCGGACATCTACCCGGCAGCCTTGTGGCTCGTAATAACACCAGTCCCCTCTTGATGCGAGAGCCCGCAAATAAGCATAAAATGTGAAATGAGATACACCGTGTTTGGTACAAATGTCCATGGCTTGCAGAAAACAGTGACCATGCTGGAAGCATCTCCCCGGTTCCCTCTGCAAAAAGCCTGCGAGATTCTTCCATTCGATTTTGTAGCACTGCTAAAAAATGATCTTTTACGATTGAGATACCTTTAAGTTCAGCGAGATGGTCTTCACAGACGAACACACCACTTGTAAAGCTATTGTTAGCCTATAAACAGACAACATTGCGGAGGCATGACTTAAAGGCCGCCACCAACAAGCTTCCTGCTACACTCACTTCACCATAAACTGACCAATTTACAAGTTGTAAAGTTAGAATTGGAATAGTTTGCAACCAAATAGTGAGTATGTGATTGGCCATGTGCAGCGTGAAGACGTTTAATGTCCCGGACAACCTCTGCGGTGAAATTCAAGTCAAGATTTCCACAGCGTGCTTCGCAAACGACATCCTCTGTTCTCAGACCAGCATTTAGCCACTTGTTAGCAACCGCCCAAGACACACAACAACAACAACAGTAAACTCCAAAATGTAAGCTTGGGTTAGATACCACATACTGGCATATTTAATATCACATAACACGACATGAAAGTCTCTCAAACTTGTGTTCACGGCAGACTTTTATTTGAGCTATCCAGCCAAAAAAGAAACCAATTCCAAAACCCCACTGACTTGGAAATGAGGGAACTGGAAGTGCAAAAAATGCAAAAAATATAATTTCCAGCTTTGAGTCATGACCAAAAAAGTCAGACATCAGATTTTCACTTGCGAGGGGGGGGACGTGATGTGCTTCACCAGTCTTCACGGAAATCCTTTCAATATTTTTCCTCAGAACCACAAAAGTCACTTACGGTTGAGCTGGCAGCTGGAGGAAACATTAGAGGATCACCGAAATGAGTAACATTCATCCTCTGGGGAAGATTCATGGAAGTCTATTTAATATTTGTTAACATATTAAAGTGACGCTGCCGTCCCGTGAGACAAGCTGCTGGGACGATAAAACCGAGAAACGTACAAAACATCTGTTTGCACCAACTGAGTATTTTTTCTTTTTAGTTGATATTTTTTGTGATGTAGCTGAAGTTTCAGGAGCTTTAAAGTCACTTCTGGGAAACCGACAGAGTGGCATTTTATATCCTGGCAGAGTCCGTCATGTGTTGTGGATTAGTCCGAAGAAACAGAATTCTGACTTTGTTTTTTTTGTTTTTTTTTATGGATCTCTTTAAAACGCTTTATATGAAAAACATCAGAGAGCTTGTTGGTCTGAATTTAAATTTGAAATGCTCGCATGCCAGTGGAGTAAAAAGAGATGGAGTATTGCACAGTGTTTACTTTATTCATAGCATGTGTCCTCCTCTGTGTGCCTCCATGTTTGTTTGCTGACGACAAACAGAGAGAAGTCTTAATGTCAGATAAGATCGGTGCGTCTGATCACCTCCTGCATCTGTTTGTTTCGGTAGTAACGCGAGCGGCGCGCGGTATTTCTGAAGGAAATGTCTGACCTCAAATTGATTCCAGAGAACTGGAACAAAAAAAAAAAAACACGTCAGCTCTGATCCCTCAGGAGCCTTCAGACTCATCGGTGTCCATTCAAAAAGGCAAAAGTGCAGCTCGCCCCCGTTGTTCACCTCTCTGACGGGGGGTAAGGGGTGTGTTTGTGCTACAGGAGGGCCTGGGAACAAAATGCAGTCCACAGCGCCATAATGAATTTAAACATCATGGGGTTGTTTTGGAGCTGGTGGTGTTAATCCCTTTTCCGGTTCTGGTGCTGCTTCTGGTGGGCCGGAACCCCTCCGATGAGTCCACATGTGGGCCGATAGAACCTCCCCGTCTGCTGCCACCAGCAGTTTGCAGTTTGTGCGGCGGCTGGCACTCCAGGCCTCGTCTCATCTCCGTTGTGTGTTGTGGTTTATCTTTCAACACGTCGTACTCTAAAGAAAAAATTTGCAGTTTTTTTCTTGTTTTGCTGTTGCTCATTTTTGTTTTCAAAGGGACAGTTCACCCCAGAATTAAAACCCATATTTGTTCCTCTTAGTGCTATTTATCCATCTAGATTGTTTTGATGTGAGCTGCAGACTTCTGGAGATTTCAGCTGTAGGGATGTTTGCTTTCTCCTGGATATAATGCAGCTAGATGACATGATGGAGGCTTGTGGTGCTCAAAAGGCCCAAAAAACAAAATTTGAAGCAGCCAGTGTCTCTTTCCAGAAATCATGACCTGGTTACTCAAGAGAATCTACACACCTTGTTATGAGTAGTTTCATGTCGTTTCTATCTTCTTTCTGTACTCATGGACGAGAGGCTAGCTAACTAAGCTAACTACGCTAGCTAAGATTACGGCTCAGTTCAGGAGGACGCCATGAAGCGTGGACGATACCGAAACTGATCATTTCTTAAAGGGGCACAACGCCATTCTGGAAGAAATTCAAAATCATACATTTAGAATTCACATTATTTATGAGGTTATAATACAAATTCAGAATTTCTAAGTGAACACGCTGTTCTCAGAGGAAAATAAAGTCCAGAACACTGTCTGAAGCTGAAAAGGTGGCAGGGTCCGCCAAATAAAAAAACCCCACAATAAAACAGTTTACATTGTGCCTTCTTTTAAGGTCAGTTTGTTTGTTCAGTTTGTTCAGTCGTGAGCATGAAGAGAGTTTGTTGAAATAATTTGTTTAGGCATAAATAAAATCAGTCAGTGAAGATCTTCCTGTTAGGATTAAAACTTCTTCCCCAAAAACTACATAATGCTCCTTTAAATGGGAACGTGATTTTCAGACATTTGACTCTAATTTGCCTTCAAAGTAAAAGATGGATTTTGAAATATGGAAGTGTATGAGTAATCCACGCACTAAAATGTTTTGATGTCTTTTTGTTAAAGACACATTTCACCTCAGGCGACAGGCCGCACAGCCGGACATGCCTTCATTCTTCTTATCGGACAGCAGGTGGCGCAGAAGACTCGGGTGGTTTGGCTTCTTCCAGAAACAGTGCATCTTGCTGTAGTTTTATTCACAGATGTACAAAGTAGAAACACGCCGCGGTATGTTCCCTGTCTGCCGTGCATCATCTCATGTCTCCTGGGTTTCCTGTGTCACGTAGCGCGGGCCGGCTGATTGTGTGAGGCCTGTTTGAAGTTCTCTAAACTGTCGGAAGTGATGCTGCAGCTCACGTTTTTGTAATTATATCTGATTATCAATGTTTTTTAAAGGAACCGATGCCAAATAAGAAGCTTGTGAGTATTGAAATAGTGCCGCGGCATCGATCCACACCATCCCTAGACGCCATTAATGTTTAGATCAAGGCACAAAATAGCAGAAGGTCGATTGATTGGTCGGTGCATCGTTTTGGTCCAGACTGAAGTATCTCAGCAGGTTTCAGATTGATCGTTGTGAAGTTTGGTGCCGACCTCTGGACTCTGGTGACCCCGTGACTTATCTGACTGTTAGTGTCATTGAATGATTCATGCGAGGGCGATGCATCTTTGCCTTATCCGTGCCGCACATCATATATTAGCAGGAAGAGTAAGTAAAAATGTGTGTTTATACGGGTTCATGAACTTCATGTGCAAATATCTGTTGCTTGACTCAACAAATAAAGTCAAAATGAAACTAAGAACAAAAACTTGCCCCCGCGACGCCGCAAAGATGTAGAAAATGTTCTCGTTTTTGCTCGTAAAACCGAACCAGTTTTTCCACAATCTCGCCAACGTCTATTTCGGTCGCATCCTGACGAGCGAACGGATCAAAAATACTCCATCATGACTCGTGTTTGCAGCATCCTGCTTTACATGTGTTTCGCATTTACAGAACACGACAAATGAAGGATCGCTCGCCAGTGTTTGTGTCAGCCCACGCAGGCAGTTTCTCTCTAAAAATAGTAGCAGATGGTCTTGTTTTACCTCTCCTCCTGCAGAGAAACACTGCGGCCGCCTCAATAACATCAGTAAAGTTATGCAACGAACTGAATTCTTGGGCTGTTTCGCCGCTGACTGTCGCAGAGCTGCATCGTACACGCTGTGCTGAGCTCAGGGAAAGAAGAAGAAGGGCCGTTTGCAGCGTCCTGGCGGTGTTTGCGCATGCGTCAGCAGTCAGGGATGTTGAGAGGGCTTCACTTCATCTGCACATGTTTCAGGATGCATGATAGTGAACTCACAACTGATCGCTCGCATTGATCTGACCTGCAGCTTTAAAGACAATCAGGATGCAAAGTCCCGCATTAAAGAACGGGGATCTGAACATCAACAATGACACAACGGCTGGGCAAAGTCCAGCGCGGTGATATCAGCGTGACTGTAAATCCTCTTCCCCCGCTGACAGGAGGGGAATGTCAGGATCGTGCTGTTTCAGGGCTTATACAACCCGTCTGGAGTTCTCCCAGTCAAATCAGTGCAGTCGGGTCTGAGCCAGAAAACTCTGGCTGCACCCCTGGACACGATCACAGTCACCTCTGCTACGGAGCTTCATCAGATTCATATTGAGGTGTACATCTGTGCATTTAGTGACTCATAGTTTTATCCTCCCTTTTTAGCATTTGAACTCCAGAACCGTTCTTTCGGTCGGTGGTTGTTTTTGGACCGGAACGATGACACACATGAACGAGTTGCAGCCAGTCTGTGTGATAAAGAGGCTCTAAAAGTTTCAAGTCAAGTTTCACAAAGCAGTGAGTTAACGCCGAGTCCCTGCACTTCGCCTTCCAGGGGTATTCAGCGTTCTTCATCCAGACAGATATCGCGATGTATCGTTACATAATCTTCTTGCAATGTATCGATTATTGCTGCGTAAAAGATCCTCGCATTTAGATTTTGGGATCATCGAGTCCATGTGGAGGTTTTCTCTCATTCGCTGTATTCTGTCTTTCAATCATCGACTCCTGCACATCTGTGAAGAGATCAGGAGACACAGCAAAACTGACTAAATGGCGCCATCTAGTGAAAACAGCGGGCACAAAAAAGGTATCGACTGTAATGTGCTTCAGCTGTGTGGGTCGACTCATGAGTCAGAGCCGATATTCAGCATTTTTCTGATCATCAGAATCGGCGTTGTTGTTTTTTTCTGATACTGGTATAAAAAACATTGATTTACTATTATCATCTACTTTGGCTCTGATGCAACAATCAATCTGTAAAGTAAGTAGTGACTGAAATGATCAAATGAATGCAGTAGAGTGGAGGAATAAAGAAGTACAGGTACTTCAAACATGCACAGAACTTGAGTAAATGTATTCGGTTACATTCCGTCACTGCTTTTACTTAACTGCCTATTTGTAAGAGAAGTTAATTTAATCAAAGTCAAATAATAATGAAGCTTTGAGAGTGTAGGTCGAGTCGGCCTCCGTCCCAAAGTGTCATTATACGAATCAAAAATCAGCTTTTCTTACAAATAGAACCTTTCTAAGTAATATTGTGACAATTTTTTGTATTCCTCAGCAAATCTGTCTCATGTATGTGTCTTCCAGTGTCCCCTTTTTTTTATTATTTTCTGTAGGTTTAAATTGTTGGGTAAATCTGAGACATTAGCCCCGAATTTGAGATACTTAGAAACCCTCTTTTCTTCTAGAAATGTGCGGGATTAGTGCATTTAAATACAAACTGCATGCCTGAGAGGGTTTATAAAACCCCCACCATAGTTCCCCCAAACAGGAGCCTTTTGAGATTTGTTAAAGGGTCCCTAAAAGCTCGAAGTGGCCCCGTGTCAGAGAGTATTTCCACAGTGAGGTATCTCTGCTGTTACTTAAGTGGATCAGATGACAAGTGAATCTGAAAGATCAACTGCGTCATTAAATGTCTGCGGCCGCGATGAAACACCAAAGTGTCTCCCGAATCACAGCGGTGTGCAGAATGTGATACTCAGTCAAAACGGTCCGACATACTCATCTAACCACCGTCATCTGGTGACATGTGTCATTTCTACAAGCACAGAGTTACATGGAAGACATATTCTCCTCAGACTTCCCCTTGTGATGTTGCTCACAAGGGTTTAGCAAGAAAACTTCTGAAATAGTCAAATTCAGAGAAAGGGGAGGACAGCAGGAGGAAGTGAACCTTGTGAGGTGAGTGTGCCAAAAGCAAACATTTGGTCGGCCAAAGTACAAATGAACAGAAATGATTCATCCAAGGTTGAAGCAGCAAGTGTGGAGAGAAAAGATGGAAGTAGAAGTCCTTCACTCTCAAACAACTCTCACTGATAGTGGTTTCACACTGGCACGGTTCTGGTTCTGGCACTGGTTCGGTTCTGGAGTCTCAGAACCTTGGTGCTGTCTGGCGAACCAGCCCGCTTTCACACCAGTTTAAGTGGAACCAAAGTGGGAGGACGTCATTCTGCGTCACACAGGCGGAAGTAAACACAGCAACGGCAAAATGGCAGGTCGTGTGGATTATTTACGAGCGTTTGTTTTGTTACTGCAGCTATTTGCTCAGTTTTTCAAGTTTATTAATTATTTGGTCTGGCGTGCGGGTGAACCCAGCCTTGACCATCTCTTCCGAAAGTTCGTTGTATAGTTTGCTCTTTCTTGTGGAGGTCTCTAATTTCTCCTGGAATTCAGGTGATGCCCAAATCGCCACCAAACACTTAGTTTCTTCTGCCAACCACTGAACATTTTTCTTCTCCATCGTCTTCTCTGCTTTCTTTCCTTCTCTTCCTGCTTTCTTTCCTTCTCCTTCCTGCTTTCCTGCGCGACACGCCCACTGATGATGTCACAGTTCGCAAAGGAAAAACCAACTATTTTTAGGTTCCGCTGAGAACCGACTTTTCAGGTTCCGAACCAATTATTTTTTCAGTCTGAACGCGCCGGCCGGTTCAAAGTTGCGTTCGGGAACCAGAACCGTGCCGGAGCCCTGCCAGTGTGAAACCCCTATGAGAGAGTTCAGTCACTGATACTAAATGGGACTGTTTGTCATCATTTCTGTGCTGCCTGTTCTTGTTGAGTTTCAGCAAGAAATGTTTCCTTATGACTGGAGTTAAAGATATGATATGTGACATTTCCACATTAAAATGTCTAAAAACAACTGAGCAATTGTTGTATATGTTGTTGATTTGCGTTAATCCAAATACCTCAGACAATGCTCACAGCAGAAATAACATGTTGCAGCAACAGAGAACCTGGAGCGGAACAGCAGGTTTTAAACTTTCAGACCGTTGAGCTGACACTTTATGGGTTTGTCTCAGTAACTACCTGTCATCTGAATCATGCTGAGCTGTATAAAGCAGTTTGTGATTCTGGCTGAGGTGTGAAACATGATACAGGTCTTTAAGTGTTCTGTGTTGGGGGAGGCTGCCCTCTTGTGGTGAAGAGTCCAGTGAGAGGTTCTGCTGTGACCTTTTAGTGAAGTACAGAAGAGAAATACTTCAATACTCTAAAATATTGTAGGAATATGTTGTTATAAATAAAGGTTCTGCTTTCAAAATGTTACATCAGTGAGTAGGTAAAATTGTGTTTCCCATTTCAGAATATCGTCTGATACATCACCGGACAGGAAAAACACTGGTGGAAATAATGAAGTTAAAATGACGGCTGCATTCCATTTATGTGGGCCGGCTCCACAGCTCACAAAGAAACATTGATGTTGAATATTTTAATCAAATGTCAGTTTTTAAATATAATTCTGTTACATGATTCCAATCTCTCATGTCGAGTCAACGTGAACATGTTTAGTTACTAGATGTGTGATTCATTACAGGAGACAGAAGAACCAGTTTTAAATGCATTATTTTTTATGTATAACACTTGAATGATAAACACTTGAAGACACTTTATGTCTGTTTAAAATCTAATTAATCAAAGCCTTTACTCACATTGACTCAACATGACAGAAAACACTTTGCTTTCAATGTGACACTTTAAATCAAATCTGGAACATTTACATGTAGTTAAAGTTCTTAAAGTACTGAGGTGTTGTGCGAGTTCACTGAGCGACGTGTCTCATGTTGACGCTTAAAGGAAAGAAGTCACTGTTACTGTTGTTTTTATGAACATCTGAGCTCGACAGTTCAAACTCTCTTCTGCTAAAACTGTCTGTTATTGATGTCGGTGGTGATTCTGGAGGCTTCTGAGGCCAAATTGAGAAGAAATAAAAAAAATCCCCACTGGGCCCCTCTAATGATGTTATAAATAATCTGACATCAGTGGAAAATAAATGAAATCCAACGTTCACATCAGTAGAATTTTCTCATATAAATAACCGGCACAATAAAACCTGAAGCCGGAGATCATTAACATACAATGCACTGATGTTGAGGCAGCAGTGGTGCATTGTATCGCTCCTTTAATGAAGGTTTATGGGGGTTGTCACTGCAAAAAGTGCTGACATGAGGGACCACTGGGGCCCCAAACATGTTCCTGGTTGACCTCTGACTGATGCATTAATGTGTACATCACTTTAATACTGCAGAAGTGTGATTCCCCCCTCATCTTTTACAAACATGTAAAAAAGCACAATGTTTTATTTGTTGATCGTAGTCTGCAACTAACATTATGAGATAAATGTAAGTGTAGTTTTATTTTCCACTTTTCTTGAAATGTAATGCTCTTTTATCGTCTTCAATTATGAACCTGTGCTTTAAAAGTGAGGACAGACCGGCCTCAAGTCTTCAAATAGTTCTTGATTTGTAATCCTCAAGTTGTTTTTCACAAAACTGGACAAATAAACAACCTACATCTCCAGGACACGAGTTTGTGTAGTGACTGATTCTCTCTTTGTCAATAAGACGTTGTATTGAACGAGCTTGATGTGATTTAAAGCTGCATAGTAAGAATATGTTGAGTAAATGTGATCATGAACCATCTGATCATGTTGTGTTTTCAACCGCAGCTAATCAAACTTTTAATGCGTGTAGGTTTGTTAAAGTTGTCCATGTTTATTGATATTTTATCTTGTATTTTTTTGTCTTTGATTTATAATTATGTGTGTTTCTTTCTCTCTCTTTCTCTTAGATGAAGATGAAGCCTACATTTAGTTTCCACCTCACCTGAACATGTTTTTTTTTACTCTTTTCTGTCCAACTTTTCTTGTTTTATCTGAAAGAAAAGTGCCACTAAAACTGAACTAAACTCAATTTAACTAAACTAAACTGAGAACCTAATTAAGTGCAGTGCTCGAGTAAGTGGGTTATACTTAATTATCAGCCAGCAGTTTTAATTACAGCAGCTGTAGTTGTGAAGAAACCTCACAAGAGGGCAGCAGTGAGTCGGATTTATCCAATTTGAAGCCACTGAGGGTTTATTGGCGTTGAAGTAACCAAAAAGAAAAGAAAGAAAACACAGTTTGGTCAAGGCAGCAGAGTAAAAAAATCAATTTGCAATCTGTGGAACTACAGGACAGGACAGAGAAAACACAGTCAGCTGCAGTGATGTGACTCTACAGTGGAGGAGGAGTGACTGAATATAGAAAACTCGTTCAGCTGCTGGATTGAGTCTCAAGATCAGAATAAAACGTGTAAAATAGCCAAATACTTCTCTCAGACCTGGTAGTTTACATCACCACATGAAACAATTTAAAACATGTAGCCTCCTGTCAGAGGAGAGGCCTTCATTTAGACACATTCAGTATATTTATCTGACGCTGTGCTGCAGCTGAGGGTCTCTGGTGAAGCCAGGAGGCTGGAGGAGACGCGCGCTGGCCTTGGTCTGTCAGAGTCGATTAGACTGTCTCATAAATATTTTGTGTTCAATGAGCAGATGCTTCAGAGGCATCCATCAGCATTTATGAGTTCGAGCTGGACTTTTATACAAGCCAATTAGTCAGCTCTGCTAAAGAGGCCGTGAGACACCTGACAAACTGATCAGAGAAATACCCCCAAAAATATGACAATAAGAAGAAGAGTCTGCAGGTTCCTGTGATCCAGATATATTTATCAGTACAGACGCACAAGAACAGAAGCTCACATTGGAGCTGAAGTTGAGTTCTTGTGAGGAAAAAAAATGCATTTTAGAAATCATCCTTCTACAAGGTATATTTTAGATTAATGCTCGGTGAGTTGCATCAACTAAATGAACCCGTGGGTGTGTAAGTCTGCAGCAGAGCGTGACGCACGATGCACATTTTTGAAGAGTGTCCGAGTGTGTTTTTAATACGCAGATCAAAACTCCTGACTCGTATCAGACGTGATCGCAGACAAATCAATTCACAGCGATTTCACGGGACAGCGGTGAGTGATGTGTGGAGGGCCGCTGTTTGTCACAGAGGGGGTTGTTGGAGTTTCCTTGTAACCGGAATTAGCTGTGAAGTGCGACCTTGAGGTGTGAACACGGAATACGAAAGGTCCGGCTTGCTTCAAGAGAAAGTCTCTCGTACTTTGCACCTCGTTTGCAAGTGAATATCTCGACAAATAAAACGGGAATTACGCGTGAAGCGTGTTTGGAGACGTTCCCATGATGACAGGTTTTTAAACGTCTCGGATGTTCTGGATTTAGTCTGGGGGAAAATAAAAACTCTGAGGCTAACACACACAAATAATACATAATAATAAATAATATCTACAATCTGTGGTGGTGATTTAGACTCTAACTCAGTAACTCGTCACCAGAAAGTGAAGCTTCTATAAGATAAAACACATCTGCGCGCAATTACGCACAGGCCTTTTTTCCCCCCTTGATGCGTTTGAGGACGTGTTTCCTCGGTTTATTGCAGCTTGTGCAGCTGATAGGCCGCCGTGTTAATATATTCATGGAGGGGAGAGCTCGTGTTCAGGATAGGCCCGCTGTCAGGTGATGACGCGCTACGGGACAGGCGCGAGGGGACAGCTGGGGCCGGCAGCGTCGGTCACTCTCATTTGAATGCAAATCTTCAAGAGTTGAGGAGTTGGCTGACGTCAGGAAGGCCTTAGTATACCTTTACTGTCTTGTCAACAGAGCCACATCATGTGAGACTGGAGACAGGCTGGACCTACGTCGCATTTCACACTGGGAACCCATTTGGACTACACAAACAGCAGAAGGATTGTTTTCTTTTTGAGAGTTTCAGGGCCGCAATGTCGCCTTAATACAGGCCACAACATCCTCCCCGTTTGCTGTTTTTACCATATTCAGTTGTTTTTGTACAAATCATGTATGTGGGATATCTTCTGGATAAAGAAAGCGGCATGTATCACCAAGGGCCAGTGAGAAGATCGAGCATCAACCTGCCCCCACAGAACTTTGTTTCGACACCACAGTACCCCGACTTTACCGGATACCATCATGTGCCAAACATGGATACGCACGCACAGTCGTCGGGGAGTTGGGGACCTTCGTATGGAGCCCCACGGGAGGACTGGGGCGCATACAGTCTGGGACCACCCAATACTATTCCCACACCCATGAACAACTCGTCTCCAGGACAGGTTCCTTACTGCTCGTCTGAGTACAGTCACATGCATCCTCCAGGAGCTGCGGTGTTACAGCCGCCGCCGGAGAACGTAAATGTTGGACAACTTTCTCCAGACAGAGAAAGACGCAATTCATTCCAGTGGATGAGTAAAACTGCGCAATCCTCTTCCACAGGTGAGTCTATCAGCTTTGTGTCCAAAAATGTTGTCATTCGATTCTGTTTTCGTTGCCTTTTTTTTCTTGCAACAACCTCCCCAAAAAATGTTGTTTTTTTTGCGCACGGAAGAATGTGTGGTTCCGTGAGGATTTTACGCACACATCTGAAATATGTTTTTTTTCTTAAAGTTTCAGCTCGTTTAAAATAAAATTTCCAATCGAATTTGTTCGACAAAAAAATGTGGTTAAACGTTGTGTTAACAAAAAAAGAGAAAGGGCACAAGAAGTCGATAGAAATTTTAAAAACAGAAGCAAACTCTTTTTTTCCTCTGTTGACACTTGTCTTCTGCCAGTTGCTCACATTTAGCTTATAAACAGTGACGCATGTTAGCAGAATGACAATGTTTAAAGGCGACACATTAGAATAAATAACTACATACAATAATTATAATGAATTGCATCAGACTGGCTGCAGAAACGTGTCCAGAACTCATTTCCATATCTCATAACTTTGCTGTGAAACTGGTCTGAGGACACGCAGCTCGGTGCACTGTATTCTCTCCTGAGCTGCTAGAAATAAAACAATAAAAAAAGAGAGAGAAAAAGAAAGAAAGGTGTGAGGAATCGGCGCCAGGCCCAGTTGTGATGTTAATGTCGTGAATCCTGGAGATGTGAGCTCGACTTCCCTGTCACATTGTTTGGTGTTTGGAGTGTTATCCGTCATATCCAGGCGGTGGCCTTTGCTTTCAACACCTCTTCACTTTGATATGCACCAAGCTTCCCTTCCTCTCACAGAGTTATATTGCCGGAAAGAGTGACGTTTTTCACAGCCAATGACTCCCAACGTGGGGCTGCTACAAACTGTAAGGTCTTTACAGTAGCGCGAATTACACTTTTCAGATCGAATAGTTCTTATTCTGAGGGCCTGGAAATAAACTGACACTCTGCTGGTTCAATGGAGTCAGCTTGTGGTTTACTGGAGAAACGCGGCTGTCTTTCACATTCTGCAAAAAAACTTCAGATCAGATTTGTCTTCGTCAGCCATTTGTTTTCAACATGCACTCCTTTAACGATCCTGTAAAATCGTAAAACAACACTTTCACACGAACCCTCGTGTTGTCTGGAGGTGTTTTTACGCGCAATAACGCGTCAGTTTGTGGGCCCGCACACGTTTTTCTCTCTTATCTCCTACTTACTGTTGTGCGTTTCTTTTTAACTTGTCACTGGCTGTTTGAAATTCACTGTACTACAACTGCGATCAAAGCAAAGACAAAACAAGCTCAATTTGCGTATCTGAAGCCGCAGCAGAGCGATGTGGATTTGAGGAGCAGCTAATAAAGATGCTATGCGCAGATAGGCCGGTCCTGGCATGCAGCCTGCGCTGCGTAAATCTTCCAGTTCAACCACCTGGCTGCTAAAAGAAAAGAAAATCTCGATCTTAACTGTGTGTTTTTTTGATTTTGTTTGTCGTCTTCTCAGGTAAAACAAGGACGAAGGAGAAGTACAGGGTAGTTTACACAGACCACCAGCGGCTGGAGCTGGAGAAGGAGTTTCATTTCAACAGATACATCACCATCAGGAGGAAGTCTGAGCTGGCGGTCAACCTCGGCCTGTCGGAAAGACAGGTACGTTTATAATCAGTTAGATACTCCTGTGTGGTTTGTTTTCATCAAGGAAGAATACATGATGGTGATGATGATGTATTACATGATTTGATATTATGTGATAAACTCAGTGAATGATGTGGATGAGCAGCCACATAGAAACAGTTTCTACATGTGTAACTAACAAAGTTTTGTGACAGTTGTCTGAATATTTACACTCAAGACAGAAATGAAACTTTTATATTTATATATTTATATTTAAACACAATGAACCTGATATATTTTTTGTCTTTAGCTGGTTTTGCTAATTAATTCTTTAAAAAAAAAAATTTAATCTTTAATTACAAACATGTTATATTATAAATCAGATCCTGATATTTGGTGCATTCACAGGTTTTTAGATTTAATAATAATTTGAAATTAAAGCAGAAAATAATAAGAAATTATATTATCATTATACTAAACCTATATCTAGTATAATTGTATCATTTTTAAACGTCTTATTTATGTGTAAATTGTGTAAATTGACATATTGTGCTGATGTATTTAATTGATTTAATTATTATATTTAGAATTAAATGACATGAAGATAAAATAAAGCAGCACACACCCAAATAAATAGTGTTTATTGATAGTTTTTATTTTCTATCCACTCTTATTTTTAAAACTGCATTTTTATCTTATTTTAGGATTTTAAATTTAGGAGTTTAAGGTAATTTAGACTACAAAAAATATATTTAACATTCAATATTCCTAAAGAAAACATCAATTTGTATTTGTGATCTAGGTGAATTATTTTCTTGTCTTTTCTTTGATTTTGAAATGTTTTTGTTATCATCATAATAAAGGGCTGGCAAGGAGAATAATGTAGTTTACACCCAAAATATGTATATGTGTGTGTGTGTTTGTGTGTGTTTCCTTCTTTTCTTTAACTAAACGCATCTCTTTTCTATTTAATTGCATTTATTTGGGATTATAGAACAACGTGTATGTTAGCAGAATTAACCCATGCACATGAATATGTATTAAATGTCCTTTTCTTTTGGCGTCTCCAGGTGAAAATCTGGTTCCAGAACCGCAGAGCCAAAGAGAGGAAGCTGATCAAGAAGAAGCTGGGTCAGTCTGACGGCAGCGGCGGTTCTGTGCACAGCGACCCGGGATCAGTGAGCCCTCTGCCGGTGCCGGGCTCTCTCAGCCCCTCAGACATCCACGGCTCTCTGTACCCTCCTCAGGGAATGAACACCTTGCCATCTATCAGGAATATACAGCAGGTGACAGTGACTCAGTGAAGCAGCTCACCTGTGGTCGTCTGGACCACCGAACACAATAACTGAGCACTCCGACCTGCGGACAGGACACCTGACAGGCAGCAGGGGATCTGAACTGTCGTCCTGAAGCACCGAGCTTGTGGATAAAGATGTCATTTTACAGCAACGAAATGCTGGAGGCTCTTCAAAATATTGCTTTTTTTTATAGAATAGATCTAATAACGTGGGGATTTAAAGACAAAAAAAAGAAAAAATCGACGTGTTTCAAACTTAAAAGCTTTAAATTTTGTTTGTGAGTTAATAAGATATAAATATCCTTTTTGTTCTTTGTTTTTTTTTTTTTTGTATGTGATGAAGTGTTTGTGAATAAAAGATGAGAACTCAGGGACGTTGTTAATGAAGTTGTGTGTAGCTCAGGTCACTCTGGACGACCTGCTTTGACTTTGACAAATCATTTACACTCGTTTATTTCAGCACAATTTTTGAATGATACGGGTCGTTTGATGGCAACGCTCAAAAAAATGTAAATAAAATGTTTTTCTTTTGCAGTACACACTGTCATTTCTCTTATTTACCAAATGTCTGGATCCAAAAATCACATGTCTTGTTCTTGAAATGCTTCCAACAACCTGTATTTTACATTATTATTATTACAGGATACCAGATCACATTACTACAGGTTACAAAGTCAGTAGAAAGAAGGAAGTACTACTGAAAAATGACTTAAAATAGGAAAATGCCAAATACAATCAGCATTTCAACTCTTTCACCAGGAAGTTTGGGTGGATTCAGTGTGGAGCCAGTCATCACCCTCAGCTAGTGGCCCCTTAATTAAAATCAGCCAGTGCTTTACCACTATACAACTGTATATAGAAACTTATTAAATAGCAATGTTGCAAAAAGTGAAAGTATCATAGAAATGGTGTTAAAATATCACAAAGACGTCTATTATTACTTAAAAGAGAACTACTTCTTGAGTTAAAGTCTTAAAGTATCTGACTTTATGAATCAAAAGTGATTTTCTCACAATAAATGTACTTAAGCATCAAAACTAAAGTTAAACGTCAAAGCCTACATATATTTACATGTGGGTGGATGGATTATCAGCCTTTTCCTTGATGTTGAAATTTTATTTTTCAATCCAATGAATGAAATAAATAATACAAAATGTGCTACTTTGGCTCTGATGCAGCATGTAATCTGAACAAGAAGTAACTAAAGTACTCACATAAACACAGTGGGGTAAAAATTAGGCCAAAATATTTGCCTCCAAAATACAGAGAGGAAGTGTAAGGTAGCAGAAAGTGGAAATATTCATGTGAAGTAAAAGTACCTCAGAATTGTACTTAATTATCCTCCAGTAGTCGAGGTGTTGAACATACAGTTGTGCTCAGGTGCACCTTCGTTAACATTCAGTGTCAGTGAGTTTACATCTAAAAGATTTGTCATGCTCAGTAACTTGTTCTTGGTTCAAAGCATTTCAACAAGGAAGGTTCAGCTTCAGTGGGTTCATGTGTGATGAGTTCAAGTGACACATTAGCTGTCAGGTGGCCAGACTGGATATTTTTAGGGAGGAGGCCTTTTCCTGTCTTTGACCCTACGGAGGACTATTTCTGCCAGAAAAGACAAAAAAAAAATAAAAAAAAGAGTAAGTAAAATTAAGCTTGATGGAAAAATATCAAGTCAGTTATGAGATAAAAAGTCAGTAAAAAAGTTTGAAAATATGAGAAAAGAAATCGAAAATATGAGATGAGTCAAAATTGTGAAATACAAAATGTATAATTATGATAAAAAAGTCAAGATTTTACTCATAATTTCCATTTTATCTCATGAGTATGACTTTTTATCTCATAATTATACCTTCTTATTTCATAATTCTGCCTTTTTGTCTCATAATTATTCTTTTCCAGCTCATAATTATGACTTTCATCTCAGAATTCACTTTTTACTTTTACAATCTTTTACTCTCCTTCATAACTTTGACATCTATCTCATGATTATGACTTTTTAACCTGATCATTTTGATTCAATTGTGACTTAACCATGTTTTTTTTTTTTTCTTAAATCAAGTTTTTCATAATATATATTTTTTTGTTTTTGTTTTGTTTGGCAGAAATTAGCTTCCACATTGACCTGTGTCCATGTCTAAAGTTAAAGTTAAATAGGGTAATCAATTATCCCTGGTGTAAACTGCAGAATGACGAGATGGAAAATTATATAAACACTTCATATGTTCTGGGTCTGAGATAACTTTATTGATCCCTCAGCTGTGAAATTCTTCTTGTTACAGCTGCTCAAGTAAATATTGCATTAATGATCTGATGGATTCTGCTGATCTGCCTCCATCATGTCTCCCTGATGTGGTTCTGATGATAATCTTCGTCTCAGCTGTGGACGGTCCTGATGATGATGATGATGATGATGATGTTCATGTCTGGAGATGCTCCCTCTTCATAAACTCCGGCTCCGCGCTCCCGCTCATGCGTCCGTGCGCGCCCCCGCGGGAGACGTCATGAGCGTCTTACTACCCAACATGGCGGACTTTGATACCATTTATGAGTTGGAAGACGAAGAGGATGAGCACGTAGTGAGCGAGGAGCACTTGCCCCGATACTGTCCGGAGCCCGTGATCATGCGAGGTGCCGGCCACATCACCGTGTAAGCAGAGCCGTGTTTGTCGCTCCTGTCCGGCCGCCGGACGCTTTGTTGTGTGGCTGTCTTCATCCTTAGCCTGGTTAGCCGATGCTAGCCTGCGAGCTAACGCCAAACACAACAACTAACGGTTAGCCGTTTGTTTCTGTGAGGACGGTTAGTTTAGTTTAACGACATAAACAAGCGTTGAGAGTTGTATTTCACAGTGACAGACATATACGTGGCAGGCTAGCACCTAAAAATTGATTAGCAGCAGAGTTTACATGTGATGTGTCGTTAGCTCAAAGTGTGTGAATGTGACGTTATTATCGAGCAGGCTAACACATCTTCACCGGTCTCTAGACGTTAGGGTGTTATCTACCATGTCAGCTCGTTGTCACCATCTCAGTGAACGTCTAAGACAAGTTTAATCACTGTTTATATGTGGGGTGTCAGCTCCTTAGCTGCCATGTTTTTTTTTCCAGGGTGATAACCAGAGTGGAGCATAAAGGACGTCATCCCCCCCTCACATGACGTCATGTAGTAGTTCAGTGATGTTCAGAGTGAACTACAAAAGCTGAAATGGTTTATAGGTGTCATCATAACTAGTTAAAGGTGCAATATGTAGTTTATTGGAAGAGATTTCAATCAGAAGAGACAGATCTTGTTTTTATTAATGCATAATCAAACTAAATAAACAACCTATCTTTATTTTCATGGATCAACCAACAAACTGACCTGAAATGGACGACACAGTTTCATACTGTTTTGTTTTGTTTATATGTGGCGGACCCTGCCATCTTTCTATCTTCATGATCTTCTTCTGGGGACCTTATTCTTTTCTGAGAACAGCTTGTTTATTCAGTTATGGGGGAAAATATATATATATATTTCTGAATTTGTATTGTTGTAAATAATAAAATTCAGAGTTGGAATTTCTTCTCTAAAACTACATAGTGCTCCTTTAATCTGACAAATATATGCTGAGTCTTCTTTAGCCTGATTCTGATAAGACAATCAGCCATGGTGACAGGAAACCAATACAGGAATCTATGTCAGCGAACAGCCTTTTCATATTATTCATGTGAGGATATGCACAATTATATTGATTCACAAAAACCCTTTTTTCTCCTGATCTACGATAACCCTCTCTAACTTGTACCGTCCCACCGCTGGATGTGAGTTGTTGGAAAAGCTTGAAAATACACCTTGAAAAATACTTTAAAAATGCCAGAATTTGACTCTGGAAAACATGAAGGAACGCTGATTTTAAGCTGCTTCATCAGCAGCTGACTGCAGACCAACATTGCAAATGTTATCTTACTCACTTACCGGGAATGATCACACAGTTCTCATGTGAATAGAATAAAATACTAATGGTTTATGGGAAGTTTTGAGGTATAATCTTATTTTCCTGGTTATGATTTGTTGGTACATTGTGGAATTTATTTCTTTGGATCCTGATTTTACTGATGATGATTTAAGGATTATTGTATTGGTTCGTTACTGATATGATGCCACTTAATTACCTTCACTCCTTTATATATACTCTCTTTACATCAAGAGCTGCAATAGAAATGTCTTTATTGTACAATCCTTTTGTGTTTTATTTTAATGTCCCCCTAGAGAGCAACAGCAATTAGTCAATTGGTTGTCGACTATCATATTAATCGCCAGCTGTTTTGATACATGTATTTATCAGTTTGCTAAAAGAAAAAAGTCATTTTTTCTGATTCCAGTCTCTTAAGTGTGATTTTATTTGTTTCTTTATTCCTCTGTGACACTAAACTGAATATATTTAGAGTTGTGGACAGAACAAGACATTTGAAGACATCATCTTGGGCTTTGGGAAACACACTGATCAACATTTTCACCATTTTCTGACATTTTATAGACAAAATAGCTAATTTATTAATCAAGAAAATAACTGACAAGATAATTGACAGATTAACTGACAATGAAAATAATTATTGGTTGCAGCACTATTCGTAATGGTGGCTAAACTGAACCCAAATGATTTGTGAGCGAGCATGTTATGTCTCATTACATGATCAGATGATATATTTCTCCTCAGGCTCTTTTTTTCACCGTGTCCATAGTAATGGCAGATTTTGTACTCAGTTTAAGATGCATCTTCATTTCACTGTTCTCACATTCTCTTTGTTGTATTTTTCAGGTTTGGACTGAGCAACAGATTTGACACAGAATTCCCCTCTATTCTCACGGGAAAGGTACAGTTGCCTTTTAGTTTTTCTTGCCCTTCAGTGTTGCAGGCTGCTTTCTGTTCACTTCCAAGTCGGGAGAATTAAGCAATTAAAAGCCACAGTGATTCTATTGTTCTTTTGGGCCTTTAACAGCCCCAACTTCCCCAAACCGGTCCATTCAAACCTCTCCAAGAGGTTTTGATTTGACGGAGATGCATTTCAACTAACGCGCCACAGCGCATAGAAAAGAGCCTGAATGTGCTGCTGTCCAGCTCTGTAAATGAGTAAGCCGTCTATGGGGCTCGGTTGGCGGGGACCCCAGTGTTTTTGAGGGTCCAGCTCCAGGTGATAAAATAATGAAATGAAGACTCTGCCGCAGACAAGAAAGGAAAGCTTCCTGGGTCGGACGCAGAAACACAAAAAGGCTGTAGGGGTAAGAGCAGGCCGAGGGAAGTGTGGGGCAATAAAAAGTATCTTCAGTATTGTGACCCAGGGTGACATGTGATGGATGAGGTCACAATTATGATGATTGAAGGGTGCAGATCAGGCCCTGCTGGGCTTTATTCTGAGGTCTTTGGCTGTTTGCAAAGAGACCTTTGCATCCTGTCATAAAAGATTACGACCCCGGTTTTATGGCGTACAGACTCGGCGAGGAATGAGCATCCATTCAAGTTGTTTGGCCGGCGCAGCCACAGGCACTGAGCTTATCTCTCCTTTGAGTCCCTCCTTGCCTTGAACAGTCTAGAGCTCGGTTAGCAAGTCAGAGGCAGAGTATTTGGAGATCTCATCTCATCTCTGGACAACATCTGCAAATATCTACCTGTTGGTTTTCTAAAGCTCTTTGATCTCTGTGCTCAGGTTATCTTCTGAGCAATTAGGAATCTTTCATGTCAGCACCACCTCCAAGCACTTGAGTTGTCTCTCGCTCTGAGCAATTTGCTTCAATATTCCCCCAAATCTCCCCCAATTGCATATGTAGAAACTGTTGATTTTGGTATACACACGTGCACATCCATCATTTCTCCTTTTTGTTTTTCTAGGTAGCACCAGAGGAATTCAAAACCAGCATCAGCAGGGTGAACGCTTGTTTAAAGAAGAACTTGCCTGTGAATGTGAAGTGGCTTCTTTGCGGCTGCCTGTGCTGTTGCTGTACAGTAGGCTGCAGTCTATGGCCTGTAATCTGCCTCAACAAGAGAGTAAGTCCCAGACCTCCTGTGACACGAGTTGGACAGTTTAACTCTCCCTTACATCAGCGCTGATTACTCAGGGGCTGTTATAGCAATTCAGAAGCATTGGTCTAAGTGTAGAGGGTAATAACAGCTTGTGTTCAATTAGTGGCTCTGTGTAGAAATGACGCATTGCGCTGCTCAGCTCCTGTCCTGCCCAACTCAAGGGTGTGTCATTTAAAGGTGGTGTTACAACTCAGAATTAATGACAGCGAAGTGGAGATTACTAGCTGGTAAATTAGGAGCCCAGTCCATAAATCCTAAACTGCGGCTGTTTACTGTTACCTGTTAAAGTGTTAAGACGGAGTAACGATTGTTAATGTACGTGCATTTGTTTTCTTTTCCAACAGACAAGACGGTCTATTCATAAGTTGTTAGAGTGGGAAAATAACCGGCTATACCACAAGGTAAGACAGGAGACAAATTGCACATTAGCACCTGTGTGAAAGTGCTTAATTGTTTGTGTCAGTGTGCAGTGGAAGTGGAGTATCATCATGATGGATAATGACCATTAATCTGTTTTGTAAACTCTTTAAGCCCTCAAAGCAGTTTGAGTCAGATCTGGCGCACGGGGCCTGAGAGGATCGTGAGGTCAGCAGTAAAATGCCGTGTTAATTTTGTTTTGTCTCGCAGCAACAAATTACAGCTAGTAGCTGCGCAAAGGCATAAAGGAAGCTCTTCAGGGTGTCTGGCCACAGTTTGACCCTGGTGAGACCAGACAGCCCTGCTCTCAAATTCCCCCGACACTGAAGGGGAGATTTCAGACAGATTTTTCTTTGTGTGTGTGTGTGTGTGTGTGTGTGTGTGTGTGTGTGTGTGTGTGTGTGTGTGTGTGTGTGTGTGTGTGTGTGTGTGTCTGCTGAGTGTGAGAGAGAGATGGTCATTCATTGTGTCTGTGTCTTTTCTTCTCTCATCAGCTGGGCCTGCACTGGAAACTCAGCAAAAGAAAATGTGAAAGCAGTAATATGATGGAATACGTAAGTAAGCTGTCAAAGCAAAAACTATATATTATTGGATAATGACATAATATAATGATTATTTGCGTTAGCCGAGTAAAGGAAGATCATTTGTCGTCAATAAAAACATCAGGAAAATAGTAAATATCTCCTTGAGCCTGAAGTAACATCTTTAAAGTCTTCGTCCAACACACATACAAAGAAAAGAAACAAATCCTCACATTTGTGAAACTAGCCATAAATAAACAAATTCTTATATCTATACATCGGCCGATATTCTTTATTTATAAATACACAAAAACACACATTTATTCATCAAACATGCATGTGTTGTAAAGAAGTAACAGGGCAGGACATTTAGAATTCTAACGATAAACTTAATTGCCTAAAATGACGTCAGTGCACTGAAACAATAAACCTTACTGGGAATTTATTAATTACACTTCACATCAGCGATATTGATATAAAAGGCCAATATCAGCCCATCATATCAGGGTTACTGTATTAAAACTTTGTCTGTTTGACTAATTCCATTTTAAGTCGGACACTGGTGTAAAAGTCCTTCAAAATACAGAGATTTAAAAAAAAATAAATGTGGGGACGTCTGGAAAATGAGAATGTTGTGCTCTATAAAGATAGTAATATGATCCAGCATAACAGTAACATAAGAGCTGCCCGCTCTCTTTCTCTTTGTCCTTTTTTTTTTGTATGAATAAGTATATTGTACTAATTTTGGGGTAGAAAACACAATAAATCTCTTTGTCAGAGTCTAAAAAATAAGATGAGTCACATGCTTTCTTATGGAAAATCTCCTGAGACGTTATACCAATTAATTTTCTGTCAGATTGATTAATAATTTCATCTCCAGTTAGAACATTGTGTTTAAACATCTTGCAGTTGTCATAGATGATAATGAGTTGTGTCTTTTTTCTGTCTGTAGGTGATTCTTATAGAATTCTTACCCAAATATCCTATATTCCGACCGGACTGAGGAGGCTGCTGAAGGACTGGACGTGTGGCCCTTGAATCTTATCCTTAGTGCCTTGTATATACAGTATGTTGGAATAAGGGTCTGCACCGGTGTCTCTCGTGACGACCCCGTACATCTCCCAGTACCTTGTACATTAGAAAATTTGCAACACTGTCACTTTGCTTTAGAGCAGATTTTGCACATTTTTTCCCGACAGAACTAGACATGTCCCCTCTGTTGCACTCGGATGTGTATTTTTTTGTTACATGTGACAAACAAGTGAAACTCTCGAAAAAGTGCATTTACCCCAAAGAACCGTCAGCCTGTATCCCATCTATTATATCCGTAATCCCTTGCAAAGAATGTGATGCCTCCACCTTCCTTAACTATCCTTGCCTTATGTATGATCTTTTTAAAAAGAGAAGAAAAAAAAAATAACTCTACATGTAACAGGAAGAGGAAGGCATTGGGTAATTCAACAAGTCTGAAGATTTAAATGCTGTTTGTTGGGTTTCCGCTCTTTGAATTCTTTGCAAGTAGATGGGATGGTTGAAATTGCCTAACGTACAGTGTACGTCACCACCCTGTGTTTTTTCTTTACATTAACCCTCTGTACATGGGAACTAGCTCGTAAAAGAACTTGACCTGTAAATACCATGTTAGGATAAGCTGTACAGTGGTATACCATTGTTTACATAAAGTTACTTAGCTCTTTAGTTTTTTTTTGCCAATATATTGCTGTACCATAGTTTTGATTAATGAAAGATGTCTATGTACCTTTCTAGTTTATATGGACCTGTTTACCTTGTAAGCCATATAGTTACAATGTACATGATGCCAGAGTTAGGACTGATTATTGCACTCGAGCCCAGTAGAAAGTCAGAAGATAAAGATTAATCCAGCGCATGTCACTGTGCGTATTTTTTTTTTTGCCAATAATGATGACTCGTCAACCGTTAAAAATGGAGATAGTTTCATCTCTGATGTGCAAGTTGGAAGATAGTGATTTGAACTCTCACTCTTCCACACATCTATTAATCATTTTAACCCAACTTTGCATTAATATTTTTTATGGTTTTGTACTCCTCCCCGTGCTGTGTTTGGTCCTCCAGATGTGTTTAGGAAGCACATATTTCATGGCGTTTTGATCAGATGTTTTTTTTTTTGTCTGAGCCATCGTGTCCAGTGTTCGTATTATTTCCCCTGAATCTTAGTCTTGAGATTGCTGCATCGCGTTGTATTATTAGAGTGCCTCTGGAATAGTCGGTGAACCACGGAGATGTACAGGTTGAAATCTGTTCTCTTGTACGAAGGAGATTTTAAATCCTCCTCCCAGTATTGTCCCTGTTACAACTCTTGTAAATGTTTGTCATGATGACCTAATCCCTACGGAGAGAGAAAAATAAATTGTTGATTTTGATTTTACTTTGCAGCAGCTTTGTTTTCTTTTTCATTAGACACGGTCAGATGATGAATGATGTGTAACAGATCGGTAACACTTTGTAATAAAGGTGCAAATCATCTTATACTTAAATGATGCTCAACTAATGCTTAACCCGAAGGAAAAGTTCACCCAAAAATGAATAAATTAGTCATTATCTACTCAGCCTCACATGGATGAAAAGTTGGTTGAAGTTTCGTAGTCCACAAAACATTTCCAGACCTTCACAGCAAAACAGTGTTGCAGCGTTCTCCTAAACAAGTGAAGTAAATGTGGACTAGTTTAAAAAAATAATGGAAAAAAACACCTTAGAGCTCGTTCAGCGTTAGTCTCTAGAAGCCCTGAGACTCTGAATTGATTTGAAAAGACTTAATTCACCCTTTTCATGAATCTTCTATGTAGCTACCAGGCTAAAAGCAAAATAACTATTATTTTATGTTCAATTAACTATAAATTTACCATTTTGCTACCAAATGAATGAATTGTTTAATTGATTATTGAATTCGAGCTAATCAAGTCATAGTATCTTGATCCTTTGTTAATGGTGAGCAACAGAATTCATGATCCACCATTAAATCAGTATGAGCCATGCTTAAGTAAAGAATGACTTAAGTATATATTTGTGTTTATTATAAAGTGTGATCATTATTCAGCCAAAGCACTTCACGTGACGCCTGCTGCAGAAATGTGTCTATTTGTCATGTTTAACAAGGTGTTGAATCGTTAACTTTAACAAGACGGACCGCAATTTGTCACACATTTGTAAAACTCAGGAATGATGTCACCATAACCTGCTGCTACTTTCTAACGTCGCGGACCAGCGGCCAGAGAAAAAACCTGCACCGTGTCTCTGCTGCGTCTCAACCACAACCCGGAACACCGAGGTGGTGGTCTCACTTCAGTGTGGCTGCTTTTTATGGTCCTTTGTTTTTTTGTTTTCACATTCACCGTCTGTCCCCTGTTTAGGACAGAAGGGTCCAGGAACCTTTTTACTGCTCCAGGTCGCTGCCACCACCACCAGATTGAGTTAATGTGGGAAATGACTAGCTCGGCTTTAAAGTTTAGACCGTAAGAAGTTTCAAGATTCAGCCAAGATCCCAAAGAAAGTAATCTGATTTGTAAAGAACAATAGTTGTGAGATAAAGATTTATCTAAAGAGCAAATAAAATGCATTTGACCTCATGTTCTACCACTGGTTACCACTAAGCAGTCTACTGTACAAGTACATCTTGTGATTTACTCGAGTATTTTCTCAGTTAATGTAACAGAGTATTTGTGTTGTCGTATTGCTTCTTTTACATGTAAACGCAGGAGTTTTACATGTAATGGTGTGTTTGCACCTTATGGTCTTGGCAGGGGTGGAAGTCACTAATTACATCGACTGAAATTACTGTAATTAACTCAGTTTTTAGGGTACTTGTACTTTTACGAGTATTTTATCCAAGTCTGTAATTTTACTTGTACTTAAGAATGCATCACACCATGTAATCTACTTAGTTACTTTTAAATCATAATTGAGTACTGAGTAGAATTATTATCTAAACTTTTCATCTGCATTTTTGTAGCACCAGTAGTTTTACATGTAATTGAGTAATATTTCAAAATGTAACTGTACTCTTACCACCACTGTGTATTTGTATTTTTACTTTGGTGAAGGATCTGAAGAGTCCTTCCACCACTGACACTTCACACTGTTTATGACACTGTGTTGAATGTTTGTGTGCATCTGAAGCAAGTCATACTGGTCCTGCTGCACAAACACGTGTGTGTGTGTGTGTGAGTGAGATAGAGCAGGTTAAGGTGAGACAGTAGAGAACTCCACGCGTACGTCTTCGTTTGCACATGCAGATATTCTCAGACTTGAACTGTACACACTGAACCAACAATGTCTTAAAGACGACCGGACATGTTTTTGGAAAGTTTGAACTTTTCAAAAACATGTCAGGTCGTCTTGTAAGTTTTACATCTAAATATCAAAGCTGCTGAGGAAAATTCATTTATTACAAAAAACACCGTTTTAAATGTTCTAGAGAGGCTGAAATCAATAAATTTTAACCCAAACATTATCAGTGAGCCTGGGATATTTTTTAATTCAGTACAGTTTCTGTCCACTAGGGGTCAGACTGAGCCATGAACACACTGTACAGTTTGTTGGACATTTCTGACTGGTGGCAAAGTATTTCAGTCATTTGCACTCATGCTGTAGTTCATCAAGATGAATGTGGAACAATTAGGAAACCACCAGACCTCCCTGAACATTACCAGGTGAGAACCAGCAGCAGCTTATAAGGTCCAGTAACAAATACAGTCTGTTAATGTTAACATACAAATTGCAGTTATTTTTTCTTCTTCTTTAAAACCATTTGCCTGAAACTAACTTTAGTTTAGTTCTGTATTTTTTTTTCTCACTAAAACAAGAAAGGTTAGGAAGTAAAATAAGGTAGAAAAATCCTCACGTCAGACAAACACGGGGACAAATGTGTCCATACATTAAAAAAAAAACCAATGCAAAATAAAATATCAATAAACATACATGACTTCCACATGACTTATTATATTGTCAGTTATGATCAATCGTGGAAAGAGTACTGAAAATGTGTACATTTAGTTACATTAATGAAATATTACTCAATTACAAGTCAAACTAAAGTAAAAGTACAACATTATTCTTAAACTACTCAGAATTAGTTACTTATTGACCGCTGATGTTTAATGCATCATCAGAAGCAGACATCAATTGTGATTTCAAAATGGATTACATGGTGTAATGCATACTTATTGCCGAGTAAAATTACAGACTTGGAAAAAATACAAGTACCCAAAAGAATGACTTAATTACAGTAATTTGAGTAGTTGTAATGAGTTACTTCCACCCCTGGTTATGATTAACTGCTGACTGAAGAAAGCAGTGCTGTGTTAAAAACACGAGACTCATGGTTAGTTCATGGTGTTATTTCATGTACTGATCTTATTTTTATACGGAATGCAGCGATAAATAACGCCAGAAAAATAGACGGTAATAAACTTTTTGACAACAAAGAACTTCTGACAACGAATCAGCTGCTTGTTATAACTTCATACTCTATAAATGGACCAAACAACATCCTGTGTAGTCGTTCAGACGTACACTGGCAGGAAGAGGTTATTAATATGTCCAGTTTTATGAAAATGAACTTGACTATGTGTGTTAGATATATATTGAATTCTCCTCGCTTTAAACTCCTTCACATTTGACTCTTGCTCTTTGCTAAACTGATTGATCTCCTCCTTAAAAGTCTTTTCTGTGTCTCGAGCAGTTAGAAGCCATCATAAACACATGACTTGTTATGACTTTATTGAACATAATGAAACAGTGGACAGGCTTATATGCACACTACCTACTGTTTATATATACACATACACTATCTACGTGTTTCTCAATAAGTCGTATCAGTGAAGACACGAGGAAGGCCACCTGGAATGTGTTGACACAACAAAATCAAACGAGGTAACACAAAAGTGTCTGAACAAGGCCATTAAACTTTTCCTATAAACTGTGTATAATGAGAGGAAACGTGTGCTACAGTGGCAAATTTAAGGCAAGTTTACATTCTGGTTTGTCCTTCAATGTCCACACGCTTGTCAAAGTCGTTCAGTATGAGCCACTATATCATTTAAAACAAATAAATACAGAGCACAAGTCAATGCAAATGTGTCAGTTATAAAATCACACTGCTGAATGTGTTATCTATAGATTAACAACACTTTTTATTAAAACAGATAAAAGTGTCAGTTTATTTCCTGTTGAAAACCTCGACCCCGACATAACTTAATTAAATGGGCCACGCAGGTTTCCTGTTTAGTAGAGGAGTGTCAGATTTTACTGATTATCTTCATGGCTCTGATAGGACTGCACCTCAGATATTTCAGATTCTTTAGGCCACTTTAAATTGAACCTTTATGTCTGCGCCAGGATCAAAGTGTCAAACCAAAGGTGACTTTTTAAAACAACCTTCCTGTCTTTTTATAACATGATGTAGCTGTTGATTTAATTCTTAAAGGGTAAGTTCACCTTTAAATGAAAATGTAATCATTATCTATCTTCTTATGTGGATGGAAAGTTCGGTGAAGTTTCATAGTTTACAAAACATTTGGGGAACTTCACAGCAAAACAGCATCGCAGAATTCATCCGGAACAACTGAAGTATCAGGGACTTGCTTGAGTTTAGCTGCCAAGCTAATAGCGTAGCGTGGCGTCTTTTCAAATCAATTTGGGAGCTCAGAGCTTCTCGAGACCTGGATTACACTAGGCGAGCTGTGTGGAGCCAATATATGATTTTCTTCAATCATTTTTCATGCTTTATGTTTTCATTTTTTATGGTGAACTTCATCTATAATGTTTCTTTGTTGCCTGTTTTAAAAGTGCAATGTAAATAAAGTTGATTCAATCACACTAGTGGGACAAAAGGTGCAGGTCGGAATGATGTTTCTTGTCTTTGGCGTCCATAATTCTTAAATCACAGCTGTGTACATGTATTCAAAGCGCTACATTTAATCTTTGGATGCCGTTTATGGGAATCACTTGAATTAAGTCATGGCTACAAAATGATAACATTATTCAACAGGAAAGCAAAACTACTTTAAGTATTCACAAAAGGATCGAAATTATGTTACAAACCCCTCCTTCCAGTTCGCCCTACAGATATAATTCACTGATTGTCATCATTTTTGCACCCTGATTAAACCCATTTTTGTGCAATCATCTGCCCTTTCAGTGTGAGAGGGAAACTAACAGCTACCTGCTGAGACTCTGCCTGGGAAAGACATTTACATTGTACTTAAGTACACAAAAGGTCTGTGTTACATAACCAATCGAAGGATGGAACAAGAGTGCAACCAAACAATGAGTCACATATGGAGGGGACGGAGAGTCAAGAATGCAGCAGAACAGGGCACCGATCTGTGTGTGCGTGTGATCAACTAAGGGGGCGATAGTGTAGTAAGTAAAAGTGTGTTGTGCTACACGAGACTCCCGGGCCAGGACACCACTGTCAGCGTGACTTTATTCTTCTGCAGCTTGAGCATGGGGATGAGTGACGAGTTGTTCATTCCCACGGTTGTGGCTCCGTTCACCGCCACGATCTCATCTCCACACCTGCAGAGAACCACAGATCATTAGCACAAAGTCTGAGTGATGACAGAATACAGGAGCCGATTACATCACGTGGGGCCTAAACTTACTTGAGGCGTCCGTCAAAGTGAGCAGGCGTACCAGGCACAATGGTTTTGATGAAGAAAGGCTGCTGGCCGTGGCTCTCCTCATAGCCCCCGACGATGCTGAAGCCCCAGCTCTCGTTGTTGGTCTTCTGCAGGACGATGTCCCGGCACCAGTGCATGTGACTGAAACAACAAAAGGCAGAGTCAGAGTGCGTCTTTCACATGAAAATAAACAGAATACGCTTCAGGTGATGATGAACTGGCTCTACCTAGGTAACCCCAGCCAGCGAGTCCACAGAGGCGTCCAGTTGAGCGTGTCGTCTCGGAGTTCTTCTAAAGGGTCCAGGTCGTCCTTGCTGGCAGACTCAATGTCCTCCTCGGAGTCGTCAGACAGAGTCTGGATGACGCGGAGCACCACCTGGGACTGAGCTGTCTGAGCCTTCAGCACAGAAACAGCCTCGCTGTAGGTCAGCTGGGTCAGATCGACACCGTTGATGCTCAACAGGACGTCGCCTGAAGAAACGCAGAAGATGACGTGGACACTGACAGTTAAGATGAGCTCTGAGATCAACATGAGGAACAATTTTTCATTTTCTTAGTCAGGGGTGAACTTTATTTTCTGTTGATTCAACCAGATGGAGTCATTTTCAAAGACAATTTGCATCTACGTTAGTGGTTCAAGATTGTTTTTGTAAAGACATCTGTCAACAGTGAAACCTTTGTACAATATGAAAAAATATTGAAATTTTCTTCTTCACCCTTTTTAGGATCGCAAAACAACAAAACTGCAGCAAAAAACTGATGAGAAGTGACAGAGACAGCCGGCTGACCACATGAGTATTTAACTGTCGAGATGTGTCTGACAAAATCAACAGAATTATGATTAATGACGACAGCTGTGCTGAATAATCGGCCACATCACTGTTTAGAATTCATGATCACAGAAGAAGCTGGAGATGACACACAGCCTGAATTTGTTTGGATTTTGGACTGTTGGTGGGTAGTTGTAACACCGGCCAAAAAAACAACACCTCAAAGACCGTCACAGATCACTAGGTGTTGCCTTTTACCTCTTTTGATGGTGCCATCTCGGTGCAGACAGCCAACAGGCTGCACGCTCGTGATGTAAACGGGCAGGCGGCTGCGACAGTCCCTTCCCCCCGCGATGGTGATGCCCAGTGAGAGCCGAGGCTCCTTCTTGAGGCTCACAGTCTTCTCCTGGCTGGAAAACCCTCCTGGAGGATCCTGTTTGAACGAGGAGACAAATCAAACCAAGCAATACCTAAAATATTGATCAACATCACCGAAAGAACTGTTCATTAATTTTAATCACTGTTTTATCTTATTCTGTTTGAGTCTCTGCTTCCACTTAACTTCAGCCTCTCCAGGACACTTTGACTCGATTGACTCCTCTTACAAAACCACTCGTAGAAACAAATGTGAAACATTTGAGAAGGAGCTGAGAGGTAAGAGTAGAGGGAACGTGTGAGGATCAACACTAAGCTCTCGTAGTGGATAAGATGTGTGGAAAATGACAACTTCAACCATCCTCCTTGTTTCCCTCTGGAGTCTGTAAACCATGAGAAGGGAAGTTTAGGGGGAGGTGGGGGTTCTTCCTCCCCCCAGCAGGGAACCCATCCCCCCCAGCAAGACGAAAAGGCTCGACTCTGCAGGCGAAAGCTAACTGTTACCAGCTTTGATCCTCTGCCACGCAAAGAAACAGCCAAAAAACAACAAGACAGTGGCCCCGTAGCAGCAGAGTGAGCAGCACCCCGGGCCTTTTGATCAGGACAGAGGGAGGCCCTGGAGAGGGGCTTTCATCTTCGCTCACCGACGCAGGTGTCTGCTCTCAAAGCTTCTCACCCCCAACTGGGGGGTTGCTATTCTTTGCAGTGACAGTGTATGGTACAACCAAGTGTCACTGACAAAGGAGCGATCGTCACAATTACACTGAGTAAACAGAAACACGTAAAGTTTGTAAGATACTGCGACCAACACTGAGGCTACTGGTGTAACAGGAAGCTACGATTCCAGCAGCCAACAGCTGGCAAGGGCCCAAACAGATGTGGATATAAAATACTGTATTTAAAAGTAATTTGAGCGTCAGTTTGTGAGGAAATGATCAGTTTTACCTTCATGTAGGTGGACCGGCGCCTGAAGTACTGCGGCTCAGGCCTCCTGCCTCTGCTGCTCCCTCCTTCCTCCTGAGTCTCTGCAGGTCTCATCACCACGAAGTTCACACGCACCTCGCTCCCCTAAACACAGACAATTGAAAAGCAATTATTTCTACAGTAAAAACGTATGCAACACTTTTGCATATGTACACTATTATGTAATCTATCATGTTTTGGTGTCTGTTTTGGTGTCTATAATGAGTAACAACACATGATTGGTGTTACTGTCGACCACTTTCCGTGCCACAATCATTGAGTTTTCAGATTCAGTAATCATGGTAATGTATTATCAGGAACATAGACTTACATAGACTTATAACTGGCTTCTACCCGATGGCTGAATTCCAGCATTTTAATGAATTTACAACATTACTCATTTTATTCATTTCAGATTTGCATTGAAGTCTATGTCTAAAAAAAGTAGTTCATTTCTGCAATACTGCAAACATCCTCCTTTTATAAACGTGTCAACACATATGAGTCGAAGCAAGAGCAGAAATCAATCTTTAAACTTACAACATGCTTTAGAAAATGATTAGTGAAGATGAAGGGTATCTCATTTGTAGTTAATTAGGTTAAAATGTACAAAAATCTCTTGTCTTGAATATACCTGTATGATCTGGGCAGCGCTCTCAGGTGTACCATGCCTCAGGTCGTGTCCATTGATGGCCAACACCTTGTCATTGTTCCTCAGTTTTCCATCTTTGGCAGCCAAACCACCGGACAGCAAGTCCAAGATGAAAACGCCACTCTCATCCGACTTGCGGATGAGTTTGATACCAAGTGGTTCGCTGCGCTGACTCTTCATTAACGTCACCTGCAGGACCGTGCCAGGGTTGTGATTGGAGGTAGTGTTGCCATGGGGACTGTGAGAGGGCTGCGAGGCGGTGGAAGAGGAAGGGTGGTGATCAGACCGCGGCTCCCTCGTTTTGAAACCTTTCTCCTGCATAACGGTGAGCTTGAGGAGGGAAGGCAGTCGTAGTACTGCCATGGCCCGGGCGTGGGGGACTGACGCCAAACTGATGTCATTCACCTGGAAACACAACACCGGGGAGAGGGGAAACAACAGGGTCAGTGGTGGAGCAGCTTGGCAGAAACAAGGCAGCATACACTGTACATGTTCACCACAGCTACAGCAAGTTATGAGGAGCGATACAGCAACTTATAACCATACTTTTCCTGCACTACAGTTGTACATATCTGACTTTCCTTATCGCTATTCTATATTAAAATGATCAGATCAATAATATTTGCCTCTGTGAGAGCCTGTCAAAATGATAATTGCCTTAAAAAAAAATCAATGCATCAATTCGAGGGGAAGAGGAAGATTGAGTTTCAAGATCTTAATGATGCAATCTTCTCTCATCTTCACCGTATCTCCTTACATCCACCAGCTTTCCAACAAGAGCCAAAAACAGCAGCTAATGTTTCACATCCTGAAGGCAGCGCGTTGCCCGGCGGGGTTTTGTTTTCATTTCTAGGTTTGGAATTTGTTAACTTTAGAGGATTTTGGAGGACACACTGAAGCGGAGGTGCCAGCGTCGAGGCTGAAATAGTCTCTGAGCTCGGTTTACTGCGGTACCATGTTCAAGGAGAACCGGAGGGTGGAAATCCAAGGAGGGGGACATTGTTGGAAGAGGAGAAACCACAACTTATTAAAATCTCAATGTAATTCATATGCTGCAGGCCAACTTCTCCTCTGAGGGTTACACAACTGTTACCACAAATAAAACATGAAACCAAACAAAAAATGATTTTTGTAATTCTTATGCATTTATGAGTACTGACATTGACCTCTAATATTTAGCAATAAACTGCTGAAATGCTTTAGTGGCACTAAAGCTGCAAGAATTAGTCAATTAATTGCTGAGTTGCTTACTGGAAAAACCTTAAACTGTTACAGAAATTGTAATACTTTGTCATTTTTTTCAAACATTTGATGACTCCAGGAGGATTTGGGGGTTTGGACAACTGGTCAGACACAACACGACATTAAACAACATCACACTGGGCTGCATAATATTGTACTGTTATGCAGTTTGAACTGTTTTCTGATCTTTTATAAACCAAATGATTAATCCAGTGATCGGAAAAAAAAAATTAACCAATAATGGAAAAAGACATTAGATTACCAATAGCAGCACAATATATTATTAATACCATGTGAAACCTCATCACTTTATTGTTTCATGATAATTCAAAACATTTTACAACATTTTAGCACACCCTCTCAAACAGATGTCAGTCTGTGACAGCAGCCAGGTACATTTGTTTCCACTGACTCAATGTGTTTGACTCGGCCGTCCTAACCACGCCTTGTTACCAGGGAGCCAAAACTTGTTTATCTTGAATATCTACTTTCCCGCTTTAGAGCACTTTGTTTACACTACCACAAAAACACAGTGACAAAGTGTTGATGCAAAAACATGTTGGACTGTGTCACAGTTTGCCACCAGGATCCCTTCTGAATTCCCATGCTGAAGAAGTGAATACCTGATACTAAGTCCCTCTCTCACCTCTAAGATGTGGTCTCCTGGGGCCAGTCGGCCATCACGAGCTGCCAGCGAGTCTCTGACAATCTCCTGGATGACTATGTTCCCCAGCGGTGTGTCTTTCCCCCCCACGATGCGGAGGCCCAGCTCCTCCTCCGGCTCCTCTCTGAACAGCTCCACCACGTTGGCCTCGGCCACCAGACTGGACCGCAGGGGGGTGTTGTCTGGAGTGAGGAGGAACAGAGAACCAGGTGGGATAAATATGACTGCATCACCCATTTATCAAAAAAATACTTAGCTCTCACAGGCTGAGTTGCATCTTCTAAACATTATTGGCAGCATCATAAAATACTTAGTCAAATACGGAACATTGCCAAGGTCAGATCACTCCTGTCTGCAGCCACCTTACTTACTAAAAATCCTCATTTGCCCAACAGCCACAAGAATCGATCAACTGCCCTCAACTTACTGGATTCAGGGTTCTAAGAAGAGCTAGAAAATGGGCGCATGTCCCCTGTATTCTCCTAGCCTCATTGCGCTGGTTACCATTGTTTTTAAATCACTGATCGACCTTCCCCCTTCTGATAATGACCTTTTTGCCTCTTATACTCCTGCTACCTCAGCTCCCTTTCCCTTTCTGTTTTCATGCCCTTGAAGCACTTTGTAAACTTGTTTTTGAAAAGGGCTATGTCAATAAAGCTTATTATCATCATCATTATTACTACTATTATAATCATAATAGTAAACATCCTGTATGTGATAATACAGTTAAAATAAAAATGATCTAGTCATCATTCCTATCCGAAGTTGTAACATTATTAATCTGGGAATGCAACACCGTCAAACAACACAGATTTTAACAGATCCCACGTTAGCTCAGTTTGCAGACAAACTTCCTGGTTCAAATTTGTCCAAACATGGTATTACATGCACGCAGTTTTATCATGAAGTGAGGGATCATTTCATTTCAGGTGTCACCTTCACTTTCACCAACCAAATAAAGTGGTTTGGATCATTTGCCTGCACCATCGGATTTCTTTGTAGTGACGTCACCAGACATGTCTCAGATCTGAACAATTACTGAATGTCAACTATGCAGGATTTTCCCAGAAAACTCAAAAAAATAATCCCTCTCAGCTATCAATTTGACCTTAGAGTATTTAAGGGTATTTTGCCTGTATAGTATTATTTTGCATTGTCTGGGGCATTTTCAGACATCAGCAACTTGAAGAAACTTAGCTGATGATCTTTCCTAGGTCATCAAATATTGACACTCGTTTGGGTGACTCACGAACCCAAACGCATCAGTTATTGATGACCTGTAAATGACAATTTACAATCACCTATCTTACTCCAGAATCCCGTACTGTACCTGGTGTGTTGACAGACAACAACAGACAAATCCTCCATAGTGAGCCGTTAAGTAAATAAATGACTGCTAGAACGATAAAATACGGCCCATGTTGGAACTAAACCTGTAATTATCCTTTATGACAGCACCATTTACAGCATACCATTGAGTGATTATTATGTAATAAGTGAAAAGGTTCTCTTAATCATATCTGTCACAGTACATACACCAAGTAAAAGGAATACGCTGACATTTTCTGTTGCGTTGTTTGTACTAAGAGATAAACTGAGCATATCTTGTACTAATCTCCTTACTGAGAAGCAAAGAGATAGATGCTGATTTCTTCTTCTAATCTCAAAGAGAAACAGCAAGAAAACAAATTCTGGAGAAAAAACCTTTACAGAGGAAGCCATTTGTTTTGACGTTTGTTTTTACAGCACACAGTTCGCAGTAAAATAGATGAGAAATGAAATGGAACTTCTCTTGTGATAAACTGCACAAGTTTTAGCACATTGAATGGTATCTCAGCCTTAGGATTGATCTGTACAAGTATTTACATGCTACAGATAACTCAAGAGCATTGCTATCATTCTGTCTGACCTGGATGAGTCAACATGCTGACTTTTGATAAATATAAACTTAACTATACATTTAAAATTGTAAGTTAATTGTCTTTCACTTCCTTCTGTAGAGATTGCAAGAGCATACAACAGTCATTTGGTTAAAATAGTGATTCAATGACAACAATGCCAACGTCTCTATAGACAATGATTACCAGTTGCCTGGAAACTATGTCTAATGGACTTTGGTCTTTGGTAGTGGTTTGTACGGTGCTTTTATGGGTTTCCCCTGGGATAAGACTGTCTGGTTAAAACATCTGTGAGATGGTGCAAGTTCCTACAACTTGGCTGATGATTCACCTGCGACAGACTCAAAGCCTCAAGGCTAAAAACATCAGCAATTCCCGTCTGTGTGTTTTGACAGCCACCCCCACTGAAGGGGACGGGTATGAGGATTTAGGTTATTTGCAATCATACCCAGACTGTTTCCATTCAGACTAGAAGCTTCTATTACTATTAGGTGTCACCAGAGACATTATAAGAGAACTGAGTAACATATCAGCCAATCCTGTTGTACTGATGTGAGCGGAGATTAAAGACAGTTTCAGCTGGTTTGGTGCGTCTTAAAGCTGCCATGTGAGAACAATGTTATTGTAGACAAATGTGTAAGGCACTGCAGATGGACAAATGTTTTGTTTTTGTAATGTTTATGTATTGGGAAATGAAATGAAGACAAAGTAGTCAGTAGCCGTAATATAGATAATTGACGATGCCATACACTGAGATGCATTGTGATGCATTGAGAATTATTCTGCATTTGAAGCATTGACAGCTGATACGTAATCCAATCGAATCATGAGGCCAGTGGAGAGTCACACCTCTAGTGCACACATGGGGAACAAAGCTTTAAAACCTTCCTTAGGGTGAAGTCAACACATTTTTTTTTTTTTTTAGATTTGACTTTGTTATCACTGAGAACAAGCATAACTAAAACAGATTGTTGTGTTTGTGTCTATGTGGGTAGAAAAGAAAAGAAAGCTGGTGTGTGTGATAAAAATGACTCCATACCATCCTCGCTCTCTTCATAGGCGGGATTAATCAGTCCAGGCTCGGGCTGATCTCTGGTGGGATTTCGGGACAGAGACGCTGAATGTTTAGCATCACCAGACGACTCCCCGTCACTCTTACGTCCCTTTAGCTCGTTCCATGAGGGCCTCTTCCTTTTCTCTGCTTCCTCCCTCAGTCTTCTAAAAACAGGACATCTGAGGAGAGACAGGAACATGGAGGAAATGTGGCTGATGACTGAGCAGAGGTTTAACTCTTCTAGAAACACTTTATGGTATAATGGAAAGGGATGTTCTTAAATGTCAGGAATGGATGAACACATAAATGCAGACAAGAGGAGACAAAAAGAAAAAATGAGAATATATACACAGTATTCAGTAGAGAAGCACTGTGCAGTTTTACTGCATTGCAGGGTGTCTGGTGAGACAGGTTGAGTCTGATTAAGTCAGTCGGAGTGCTGGGACTGCTGCTTGTTCCTCATGCCTGAACTTTGTCTCCTCACTGTTTGCACAGAGAGGCTGCAGCAGGGCAATCTGCCACCCACAGCTGACTGCGTCACGGCTGGCCACCAGGATGATAAGCACCACACTGGCCATGTGAACAACACTACTGCTGACCTGCAGCTTGCCTCCAGCTCAATAATAACTAGTTTGTGTGTTCATACAGGAACTGAACAAGGAGGAATAAATAGCACAGCTTCAAAGAGGGAAAACACAGTCTGAAAAAGGGCACGAAGAGGAGAAACAAACCATTCTTGAGAGGAGACAGAATTCTTCTGTCATGACTTAAAACAGTGAACTTCAGAGGTGCCATTAGGTGGATGTTGTTAGACTAATCATAACAATGCTGTTTCCCCCCATGCTTTCAGTCCTTGTGATAAGCTAACCCAGTTCTGGCTGTAGCTTCATATTTGACAAACAAATATGAGAATGATATCAACCGTCTTATCTAACTCTTTGAAAGAAAGCACACTGCTAGAAATATTTAACTATTCCTTTTGTGGGGTTTGTTTTCAGTGGATAGTAGGAAGCCCAAGTTCAAAACCCATGAGCACCAGAGACAATCTTTGGTGGATCTATACAAGGTCCAGGAACATCACTGTATGATCCTATTAACATGCCACCTGTCTTGTACTATAACATACTACTAACTGTGATGTAAAACTCTTCAGATGTACTTTCCCTGATGTTCCTTATATACCTTCATCTCTATTTAAATCAATGCCTCAAATCCCTGCTAAAAGCCTCCCACTGTCTTATGACAAAACTTCAGTATACTGATGTCATGTCTCCCCATTTCTTACATCATCCATGTGTTGCCTTTGTATTCTGTGTGAAACAGTCTGTTGTTGGTTGGTTGCTTCTCCAGCTGCAGCATAATAAACAAGAAGCTTCTGCTTGAGGCAAGGTCAGCCTCAGCCTTGATTTGACTTTTCTACAGCAAGCTACAGAGGTGACTGAAGGGTCAAATTGATGTTTTTGTGTGTGCAGGATTACATTACATATACAAAACAGCTGCTCGTGATGTTGTGAATAGGGATACGCCGATTATAACATACTGGGCTGATACTCATTGTGATGTTTAAAATAACAATCTGCCAACAGCTGATACCAATACTGATATTTTTGTTATTTTTCTTTTGTGTCAAACAAAGAGAAACACTCGACTGTTTTAAAATCATTCAGCTCTTCAAAAGCTCAAATTAGATCATAAGACTAATTTAATTGCTTTCTTTTGCGCCCAAATTATTTATATATATATCTTTTAATAACATTATGGCCTTTATAGCTTGCTTTACAACTACTTACTCAATGACAGGAAGTTTTCAGCACTCAAATAACTTTCCAAACTGATGGCAGGGATGTCGTGAGGCAGTAGCTCAGGGACGTGCCAGGGCAAAATTGATGTGACAGAGAGATACATCAGCCTCTGCCATCACTTAATATCATCTTATTTACTGATTGACTGATATAGGTGCATCCCTTGATGTGAACACTGAACACCCCTGAGTATTTGATAAAGACATGGAACATATTTCTTAAACATACGCTGTGGCCAATAGTTTCAGCCAAGTAAAGGTCAAACAATATCCCCTGAACATGCTGTCTGCATACCATCCCTAGTCTTACCTGTTGTGCAGGTGAGGCTGCAGTTCACAGCGCTGCATCTGCTGCTGACACTCTGTATTGTGGGGGCACATCACAGTCAGCTTGTCCAGCAGGTTCCTGACCAGCAGGCTGGAGGGACGGCACTGGTGCAGCTGCAGCCGCTGGCGGTCAACGGGGCAAAAGTCCTGCTCTTTCAAGAAGTTACTCAGACAGTGAAAGCAATATGTGTGGCCACAAGGAGTGTCCATAGGTCTGATGAGGGGCTGCAGACAGATGTGGCAAACCAGTTCATCGTCCACATCATCCTGGTACTCGTACAGGTGGCTTTCCAGGCCATCATGCTGCTGGCCACACTCCTTACAGACCCGCGCCCACGACAGACCTGGAGCGCTGCCGGCAGCTTTGGTTTCAGTTGTAGCCATGAGCTGATTGAAATCAGTCCAAACTTGTTTGTTTTTGGGAAAAAAATGACTTCCTCTTATCTCCGTAAAAACCTTGTTTGATAAACTTCACGAGAATGTGTCTGCATGTCCAAAGCTAAAATCCATTCCGAAATCCAAACCCGAAAAAATGATCCAGAGTCAAAAATGTTATCTCCACGTCTTCATCTTGATTTTCTGTTGAGAGAGAAACACAGTAAGCTCCAAAGCAGAAGTTGGACTATTTCTACTCATACCGACCAGCTCCACAGGAAATGACAAATCCACAGAGCAACAGCAATATGGCACCGAGCTGCAGCTGCTTCCTCTCAGCTAGTTTCCTGAGGGACAAAAGGAATTCTCATCTCAGCTAAAAAAGTCGCCGTGCTCCACTCTGAAAGGGCTAAACTCTGTGAAATGAGGCAAGAGAAAACCAGACTAGAGTCAAACCCCTGCTAATGGGAAGGAACAAAGGCATGGCGCTACACGAGAGTAAGAATTTTGAATGAACTGGGCAGAAATACAACCCCCATCACTAATGACCCCTTGCACCCAATCGGCAGTGGTCTCCATCCCTTTGTGCAGCTCCTAATCTCCTTTAATTCCATCACATAAGGGGACTGCTGATTAGGAATGCATTCCTCTGAGAAACTTTTGGCCACACCAAATATATTTAATAACCTCAAATGACACCAAATACATAGAGTTAAACTTTATACAACTTTCGCTGGTTTTGAAAGAGCTCAATTTCACCCATCTTGTGTCTAAAGGGGAATCAACAAAAAAAAGTATCTTGTAGTTTCTTTAAATAGCTTTGATAAATTGCATTCAATAAAACATCTGTGTAGATTTTGAACAAAATTAAATGTAAGGAGTGGACATTTATTGACTGCTCATTATGTTAGGATGCAAAAAGCGCCATTAGGTTTCAGTAAATTCCTTTTGTACAATTAAAGCCAATAGTTTTACACCGGACACCTTCAAAGGCATCTATTTATAAGAACTTGTCTGAGGGACTGAAGTAGCCCAGAAGTGTACAAAACAACACCTAAAAACATGAAGGAACAGAGAAAATTGTTCTCTTGCACACGAAAAAGACAAAAAATAAGCCACTACAATGAACTCACTACCTCCAGTTCCCCTCCCTTTGTAAACCCCAGTCAAGATTTCAGCCACAAAGAGACTTCTTTATCTTCAGAGTTACTGCCTTGGAGCGACTCACCCGAGATGATATCTCTGTTGTCAAGCGCCCAGTAGCGACTGCACGCAAACGAGACTCTAGCCTCGCAGCTGCCTGAAGCCTGAATGAAACCAGAGCCCTGCCTCTCCAGCAGCACACCGTCAGAATAATGTCTAGTGTGTGTGTGTGTTTCTGTGTGTGTGGAGGGGCATATATTTGTGTGTATGGGAATGGATGTGTATGAGGTCTGACTGCACCGGTGTAAGGAATGCAGAGGGGAATTGGTGTAACTAGGCAGAGTGAGCGTAAAGCAGAAGTGTTCCTTCAGCATCTGTCAATGCGAGTGAACGTGTGTGTGTGTGTGTGTGTGTGTGTGTGTGTGTGTGTGTGTGTGTGTGTGTGTGAATGTGTGTGTTTGGGGGGTTGGGGACTCAGACTGCTGATGTTGCATAACTGCAGGTAAAGTACTCTCAGTGGCTGAATGACTGCAAACACACAGGAGCGATTACAAATATGTGTGCGCACACATGCCTCTCCACATAAGTGCACACCAGCTGAGGTCACACAGGCCTTCTTTCTCTCTTTGTCTTCACTTTGTACAAGTGATACCTTGTCCTGTAACAGATAGGGGTCATGGATCCTGTAGCACACAGAGGGATGTGCAGTAGGAACCAGGTTGTGCTCCATTTATTTGAAAATCACATGACCTGGAGCAAGAATGTGAAACAACAGATAAACATACAATATACTTACATTGAATACAATGTGCTGCCCTGTTGCAAAAGGTACAGTCAGTTCCCTTTTCAAGAAACCATTCTTTCCTATCGAGGTGTATTATTTGCTTTGTGATTGAGTGACAACGTGAACTAGCCCGGAGACACAGCCAACTAAAGACAGCACCCAGTAGGTTTCACTGAAGATGCAGCATGTCTTCAGTGGAGCTGAGGTTCACTTCACAGGAAGACACGCAGTGACCACGTAAACCCTCCTGATTACCGTGACTGAAGGTTGCTATTGGCTCTGTAACGATCCATCACTGTACACCAACACCACACTGACACAGCAGTATATCTCCACGTTTCTCAAGGATGCAGGCAGCAATACATCAATAAAGGGTCTCGTCTTTCTCGGGATCCTCCACATGAAATGGAGACTTGTCAAAATGCAAAAGCTTAATGTAAAAAAGTGAATGGCAGAAACAATTAGTAGATTGACTGATTAGTCAATTAATCAATTAGTCAACAGCTTTTTAAATGTGAGCTTTGCTGCTTGACTGAAGCTAACTTAGGGTTACAGACTGTTGGTCAGACATCTTAAAGCTGATTTATGGTTTCGCACAGGCTCTACACAGAGCCTACAGCATAATCTATGCAAGAGGCCTACATGTGCGCTGGAGGTTGGGGTTACAGCAGTAGCGGAGTTTGGATGCAGGACTTCGTTTAGGTAAGGAAGTGTTTGCCTTTGGGTTGCTGGTGAAGGTGCAGACTGCACTTCAAACATCCAGCCCATCCACTCTCTCTGGTCCAGAGATACTCCAGCAGCGAAAAGTATTATAACTGGAGAAGAGCAACAGCTGGCCAGTCAGGAGAGACTGCAACAGCCGAAGAGGTTGGTTTGTTTACCGGGGAAACTACAGGTCACAATGTCCTGTATTAGCACCGCTGCTTAGCACCAGAGGAGAAGTCGGTAACGATGCCAGCTAGTAGGGATGCTACCAAGTGGACCAATTATAGTCGTTGCAATCTGTGTCACTGCGATGTGCAGTTACATTACTGGGGAGGAGCACATCAGCTGTCACTGCACCGAAATGCAGTCAATAGTCAATAGGATATGTAGAATAAATCTATATAATTATCATGAACAGCCTCCTAATTAGTCAAACAAATTAAAGTAACAAGTGATAATAAAAACAACACAGGCAAATGAGCAACACAAGACAGATTTGTAATCGATGGAATGAAATATGCCTCCACTGGTTCAGAGTAAACCAGACTTAATGAGGGAACGCCTTATCCAAATCAAATGCCTTGTAATCATGTGACAGTCTAAGCTTTGGAGGGAAATGTCTGTGGCCCTTCGGTGTCCTCCGGTCTCCAAGAGGATTACCCGTGTTGGCGTTCCTTCAAAGCTGAGCCAAATCACTCGCTTTCATGGTTGATATGAGTGAGTCACATGTGCCGACACACCTTCGTTGAACACAGGTGAGGCCACGTTAGATTAATAGTCTCCACAAGAGCGCATGAGACAGAGGTAGACATGACACACACATCCTATCTTACACCACTGTCTGGTATGAACAATAAAAATAACACATAAGTAAGTACAGCATATTAAACGGAAAATGAATCAAATTACTACATAATGACTCTTAATCATCAGTGTCTCCGTATGACATGATCGGGTGATAAGCTCCAGCATGTCTTAGATTACACTTCTATGGCTTCACCAAATGTTCAGCACTTATCAGAGTTATGAGAATATCTTCTATGATCAGTGCCTGTCTTAAATCTAGAGCCCTGTTTCCTTTGTAATTGAAATAAAACAGCATCTATTTTGGGCGCTGTTTGAATATTATGTAACTGCTATAGCAACAACATGCAAAGTCGTATGCTTTGACTACAATGACCAATATTTGCATTTCATATCCACGCCAAACAAACCATCTGAGGGACATTAAACCTGTCATTCAAGTGTTTCCACTCAAACCTCTTCCCACTTTGTACATTCATACACCCGAACCAGCTGGACTCTCAGCCTCACTGCAGAGATGCACGCGTGTTGTGGTACCAGTGATTCGCCTACAAATCACACACACTGAGGTTAAGCTTGTATTCACAGGGCCTCTGAGCCTCCCGCTGTACAATAGCCTTACTGCACATACCAAACAAACACCACCCATGGCCTTAACTTATCATCAGACAAGGATGATGACAGCATGACTGGCAGAAGGTGACCGTTCTTCAAACACACAAGTTTCTAATTTCCTACAGAGGAAGTCACCAACTGAACCAACCAATTAAAGCACAAATGAGTACTGATGCTAAGCTGATGACAGATTTTACTCAGAATAGATATGTATACGATGGTGAAATACGGCTGATTGGGATCACAATTTTCACTGATAAAGAAAACTATTAAAATCATGATGATATGACATATGTTGGGGTCTGAACCAAACAAATATGTTTGCTTACATCTGGAGAACAAGACTTGTAGGTCAGGATATTTCACAGATTTGATCTTGAGCAATTAATTGCAGCCTAAACGCTTCTACTATCTAGTCTGTGTATTTGCAACAGCTACTGTATCAATGACAAAATACTTGAATATTCCTATCAAAAAGAAAAAAATACAGCCAAATGTTTGACATTAATGCGTAGCTTGACATGATCATTATAAATTAAGCCAAGTTCAGCATTTGTGCCTCTTTTGTATGTTGACCAACGGAATGACTGTTGAGCTGCAGCAATAAATCAATTACTGTCAACTATTTAATGAATCCCAACAGTTTGAGTAACTTTTTAAGAAAAAACAAGTCAAACATCTCTATTCAATCTTCTTAAATGTGGATATTTTCTGGTTTCTATACTCTCTGTAACAGCAAAATGAATAGTTTTGTGTTGTGGACAAAACAAGACATTTGAGGGACTTTAGGAAGTACTTCTCATCATTTTCTGATATCCTACAGAACAAACAACGCATTGATAAATTGAGAACATGATCCGACAGTCGGGATGGGACGACAGAAGATTTTCATCACGGATCATGATACAAAAAAGATTTATTTATTCTGAATCTCCTGAGTCTGTCATCGTCTGAAGGCATGGCTTGTACAAAAACACGTTAAATCAGATGTGTGTTATTACTACAGATTCCCATCTAAGAGCGACAGGGAGATGATGTTACCACCATGTATTTATCCTCTTTTTGAGTGCGGAGACCTCATGAAAAACATTTGTTATGGAAAAAACATAAGGTTAAAGTGATTCCAGTATGTTTTGATTCAATTTTAAGAGTTTTAAAATATATTTTTGATGATTATATGGATAATAACGTGAATCGCATTTATGTTATAGACAGGGTAATCATGACATTAAATATTCATATCCATCTGATGACTATCCGACAATGAAAATCCCTGAATGATTGCATTTCTCACAAGCTTTGACAATATTGATGAAGTGCTTATGCATGTTAAGTTGTGACTTGTCCTAAAAAAGGCAGCTCGTACAGATACTGTTGAGCAGTAATGGGTTATATGTATAAACTAATCATACATGTTTAATAACTACATCAACTGAATACCTGTAGTGGAGCAAAGAAGTATAATATTTCCCCCTGGAGTGCAGTGAAGTGTGAAGCAGCATTACATGGAAATACTCAACTGTACCCACATGTACATGTACATGTACTTCCAACACACAGAGGTATAAATCAATTCACCATTAGTTCATGCTCAGTAACAGTCAGAGGGACATTTTGTAATCACTCTCCTGCCTGCCTTGGATGTGTGTGTTGTCACTGGGACCATAAATAACTCACTGCCCCTCTGTCCTGTCAGCTCTTGGCTGTCGGTTTGTCCCCTAATCACTACAACAACGTGACAGATCCAGATGACAGAAGAGGCAATAAAAGTTAGCCTTCATAGTTTTTCGCTCACATCGACGGTATGACGGTGGGAAACCACCACGAACATGGCTTCACCTTCGTGTAAACCTGCTGAGACGGCGCTAACTGCTACACACACCTTGAGGACGGGAACTCACTTTTTTTCTGTCACACTGTGTGCCCCAATGCGCCCACATTTCACTATTAAACACGGGCTGTGCGCTCGCTTAAAAGTGTGGAACAGCTTTGTTTGAGGGTTAATAACACGAAAGAGGAGATTTGGCTCAAGTCGAGACCGAAACTGGTCTTACCTGTGTGAAGGTTGTTTTCCGGAAGCAGCTAACGTGCGGGCTAGCTAAAACAAAGACATCAGTGTGAAGTCTGAAGATAACGACTTTTTAAAAAAGCAGCACGAAACACCGGACAGCATCCACAGCAAAACGCCGAGGTCGCGTTTCTTTCTCTCTTTTTTTTTTTTTTTCCTTTACCGCATTGCTGTCGGTGAATTAGCACAGCCCTCCGTCCCAGGTGTGGTTCAACCTACAGGCGGAGGCTGGGCGACTTTCCCAGTTTCGAGCAAACATACTTGAGCCAAGAGCCGTTGAGCTGCACAGTCAGGAAGAAGAAGACGAAGAAGGAGGAGGAGAAGAAGAAGTAGGAGAAGAAGGAGAAGAAGGAGAAGAAGAAGAAGAGGTCCAGGCAGGTGTACACACAGCACTCATCTGCCCTGTGGCTCATGTGTCTGCAGTGTTACCTTTACCTCCCCCCTCTCTCACTCTCTTCTCACTACAACACTACAATTAAATAAGCATTATTGTTACTATGACTTTACAAACATAATAGTCCATTAAAGGTGCAATAGGTAGGTTTTAGAGAAGACATTTTAATCAGAGGAGAAGGGTCTTCAATGACAGATTTTTATGTCCTTAGACCTTATAATTTATGATGACTTATTTAAGATTCTTTGATCGTTAATTATGCTCATATGTATATACAGTCTATTCTTACCTTTTTATTATATTGTTTTTACTATGATTATTGTTTATTGTAATATTACTGTCCTTTGGCTGCTGTGGCAAAGAACTTTCCCCATTCGCGGGACAGTAAAGGAATTCTGATTCTGATTCCTATCTGTGATGTGATTAAAAATATTTGTTCCCTCGCGAATTAAGTATTAAAGTGATGTCACTACATTTTAATCAATAGAGAAAGTTTGATTTTTTGATTTTTTTGTCTATACAGACATAAAACAGTACAGACAGAAAAAATAAACATCTTAAAGGGGCAGTGTATTGTTTTGGAGAGGAAATTCAAACTCAGAAGTTTGATATTTACACTATAAATGAGGTAATAATACAAACTCAGAAATATTTTTTTTTTCCATAACTGAATACAGATGCTGTTCTAATAGGAAAATAGGGTCCCAGAACACTCTTTGAAGCTTGAGAGGTGGCAGGGTCCGCCACATATAAACAAAGCAAAACAGGATGAAAGTGTGTTGTCCTTTAAGGTCAGTTTGTCAATGAAGATCTTTCTTTTCTTATTAAGCTTTCTTTCCCAAAACTACATAGTGCACCTTTACAGGACAACATAATTGCATACCATTTGACTTTGTTTATATGTGGCGGACCCTGCCATCTTTCTAGCTTCAACCAGTGCTCTGAGGTCCTTATGTTCCTCTGAGAACAGCTTGTTCTGTTATGGAAGGCTGAGTTTGTTGCATAAGTATGGATAATATAATATGATACAATATAAGATAAGATAAGATAAGACAAGATAAGATAATAGTATGAATACTGCAGCATGATGCACTTAATGACATATATTACTTATATATGACTATATCTTGACCTTTATAACTAACTTACTCAATTGAATTTTTACTACAGAACATATACTTGTATATGTAGTCGATAATTCTTCTGCACTTTCACTTTAATAGGGTTTTGAATCCAGGACTAACTTGTAATTGAGAAGCTACTTTTACATTGTTGTATCAGGTACCTTCATTTAAAGGAGCACTCTGTAGTTTTGGGGAACACATTTTAACCAGAAGAGAAAGACCTTCATTGACTGATTTTTTAAATGCCTAAACAAACTAACCTGAGACAAAGTGTCATACTGTTTCACTTTGTTTGTATTTGGTGGACCCCGCCACCTTTCTAGATTCAAATAGTGTTCTTATTTTCCTATGAGAACAGCTTGTTTAATCAGTTATGGAAATAAAAAAAGAATCTTCAAACCTCATTAATTAAAATTCTGTTGAATTTCTTCTACAAAACTACTTTTCCCCTTAAAATAATAACTCAATGGCATGTTAATATCTAACATACAGTATTTTATACTATATTATTAGGATTATTGATAGATGACAGTAATTAAAATTGGAAAACTGACATTTTACTTCAGATTCAGATTCAATATTTTCTCTTGACCACTACATCCTGCTGTGAAACATAAAACAAAACCAAAGAAGAATAGAAAACAACCAGAATAGTTATTTAAAGAGCGTAAAACACTGCTAAAAAATGCTCCTACTTTACATACAATCTTTAATTTATCAGCCTGCAATAACAGTATCAATTCAATTTCTCTCTATTATCAACAATATTTGTGTCTTTACACTCAAACAATGATTTTCATCCCCCAGACAACTATCATCACATAAAGTACAAAATCTTTCATTTCTTTCCAGACCCTTTGTATCTCCCTGTTATTTTAGGAATTCTGTTTTTAGAAACTCTGGGATTATAAATAGCCTGGATGAACCGCCTGCTCTCACAAAGTAGATACCTTTCAAACTTAAACTCGTCTTTTAGTTCACAGTATTGATCGACATGATGATGTACTCTTCAGTTCATAACGCCACTTCTGCGAGAAATGATCTTTAAAAAAATGAAAAAATAAAATGTTAAACATGAAATACAGCTCATCTGTTGTAATCTAAGCCCCAAATTGATTTGAGACCTTATTTACACCTTTATTAAGCAGAAATCCTCACTGCGCTGCTCCCAGATGCACCCTGTCTGAAGTGGGAGCACGAGCTCCACCACGCACTGAGGGTGGAGGCGGATTGGACGAAGTTGTTTGGAAACATTTTATTTAATTGTTGTTTTTCATATGTTTTAAAACAAGTCCCCATCTAATTCAGTTGTTCAAGAGAAGTGAAGCTTCAGAAATGTTTTGTCGACTATGAAACGTCACTTTCCATCATCTTGAGGGTGAGAAGATAATGACTGAATTAACTTTTTTTTAGGTGAACTGTTCCTTTAACTTACCCAGAAGCAGGCTATATAAAGTAATTAGAATCAGCCCTACATTTACTGCAACATTAAAGAGATATAAACATTATTGCACCACTGATTAAAATCCAGTAAAATAGTATCTATGATTCTAAAATTCACCATTCTGCATTCTAGTACTTTTATTATTTACTTTAAGTATATTTTAGTGGGATTTTAGATGCAGGCTTCCTGTCCAGCATTATTGCTACTATTACTTACTTTAGGAACATATCTGATTACTTCTTCCACTTCTGCTTTTAAGCCACACTGGAAATGTTTTAATTAGTGTCATCGTCACTCTTCCTATAATCCTACATGCCTACATTTCCAAACTTCCTGTCTTGTCAAAACATCTGTACATGAACACCTGGATGACGCTGATAGAAAAATACTACTAGTTCTGGGGCCGTGCCAGTTAAAAGGACTGTGACACATGAGGGCACGGTGTTAAGCACCATACCCCCTGCAGAATGGAAGGGAAGTCTCTGCGCCGTAAAACGTCCCTGTGAAAGCCTGTTTCCCCCAGGATTTATAGCCGTGGTAGGAAACCTCAATGCAAAGTGACATTTGCTGATACAAGCTCACAGAAAGAGACACTCCATTGTGGCAATACAGATGTCAATTGCTCTATATTTTAGAAGGCAGACAGGAAGCTAAGTTTAGGCATTAGGGTGAATAACTGAACAGCTTAACTCTGGTTGCAACTAATGATTTCTTTCAACGTTGATTAATTGATCCATTGTTTGGTCTATAAAATGTCAGAAGATGATCAGAAATGTTGATCAGTGTTTCCCAAAGCCCAAGATGATGTATTTAAATGTCTTGCTTTGTCCATAAAAAACAAATATATTCAGCTTTCTGTCACAGAAGATTAGAAAAACAGAAAATACAATCACGTTTTAGGTGTTTGAATCAGTGAATTTTGCCATTTTTCTCTCACAAAATTACAGATTAATGGATCTTCAAAATACTTGGTGATTAAATTAATAGCTGACAACTAATCGACTGAGCTATGCATCTCTAATCTTAACCCACTGTTAAGAAAAATAAACGTATATACTCTATTTTTTTGGCCATAACACACCAAACAGTTACCCACAACAGAATAATCTGAAATGTTTTTGCCATGACGTGGTTTAAGACACAGTTTTATTTAAGAAGCTTAAAGTCATTGCCTCACTTGTCTTCAGATTCAGGAAAAACTCTACATCACTCAGCTTTTCGCACAATGCACCTCATTCTGATACAGCTTGTCGAGCCATTTTTAAACTAGGTCTTATCTTAAAACGCTAAATATAGAACAACAAAGTCTGGAGATCTTTGACATCTAAGTACAAACAAATCTCTTGAAGTGATCACATGGCGTGGTGACAGTTTCGGCTGTCAGAGTCAGACTTAGCGCACCGAAAACATTGTTTAGAAAAAACAACTGGACAGCTGATCAAGTGTTGAATTTGGACTAAGTAACAAACAGTTGGAGGGATGTTTTGAAGACTTCCTCCAGTGTTCACCAGCATAGATGAGAAAGAGTGACACCATGTGTTTGGACGAGGTATCATGACTGAGTTGCTCGAAGTTTCCGTCCGTGTCCTTTAGTTTGTTTGTTGGTTTGTCAGCAGGATTACACAAAACTCATTGAACGGATTTCTACGATGCTTGGATGGAGGATGCGTCTTGGCTGTGAATAAACCTCATTAACTTTCGGGTTGGATCCATGAAGTAAAGCATGGATCTTGATGAAAAAAATCAGGCCTGTTTAGGTCGGTGATATCTATGAGTGAGCACAATTTGATGTGAATCCAAATGAGAATCTAGCAGATTTACAGTAAATATGCTTGATATTGGATCAGGCTCGATTGAATTGAAGGGGCCCAGGCGGAGGTATGCGCTCCACTAGCCGTCGGCTGATTTCACATGGCACAGTAATGAATTACACTGAAGTCACGTCATCAGGAATTCAAAAACAACCGTGCCGATTTGAGATCTCGCGCAGACATCTGGCGTCCTTTTGGCAAACTGTTCTTCCGGCGCTGAACTGGGTCTGCTCCTCCTGATGGGAAACTTGGAGGTGGGGTGAAAAAAAAACGCAGAGACAAAGATAAACACCGACCTAACAATACAGTACATCCTGAAGCTCTGTCTCGCTCTCGCACACACACACACACACACACAGAACAGGCCCACAGCTCTTGTGTTTGAGCTGTGGTACCTCCACACAAGAAAAAGGGGCTGTTTGTCTTTCCTGGGATCAGTAAACATCCTCAACACAAACAAGTTCCTCTGGAGTGAGAGAGGAGAAACTCACACCGTCAGGGCAGCTGCACTCTCACTCCGCCGCCGCCTTTGATGTCCTTCAGAGAGAGCTGATAATGAAGGCCCCTTACATCTTAATTCTTTTAATTGGAGCGTGGATGTAACAGGTTGCTGATACCTTACTGTCTCTGTCTTGGCTCGATGTGACCTAAGGGGCATATTTAAAAGAAATCACAATCATTATTTTTCCCGTTTTTTTAAAGTTTAGTTTGTGTTAAAGCAAAGCGGAGCTCAGTGGTTTGGTCTGAATATTACCCTGTTAAAATATTCTGTATTACTGTAATAAACAACCAATGTGATGGGAGGAAAACACCAAACCTGCAGCACATCAATCAATAGTGTCTGAATCAGCCGCAAGCCCCAAATAAAACTTTAAAACTGGTCATGAACAGAAACCAGGGCTCCAGACTAAATTTTCAAACCTGTACTAGTGCGCCTCACTCTTTCATTTAAATGCACCCAGCAATACATTTTGATTTAACACATTATGGAAATTACTGTCAACCAGAGTAAAGGCACAATAGATGTTTTTCTTCCTTTAAATCACAGCACATGCAAGAAGTAATTACAATAATCCTTATGCAAGTTCTTTAAAAATGTACTTCTCAGTTCCAGGCGCACTGTAACGACTAATGACATTTTTTTAGTTGCAACTCAACAGATTTGCAAAATAGTCGCACCCTGGAATATCATACTTAAAATTTTCTTAAAACAGGTGAAGCAGTGTAGTTTGCAGCAAACATAACTCGGACAGGAATTAATGGTGCATTTGTCAGGGACTATATTCGTCTGCAGATTAATACACGTTTAGTATTCTGCTGAGTATTTGGACCGTCTCAGAATAAATCAGTGCCCATGTTCATTATGATGTCTCTCATTCATGTTGTTTCTTTAGGTTTTTGGACAATAATAAAGCTCCACCGCACAGATGAATTCGCTATCGTCGGCTGCACGGACAATATTAGAATGATTTGGTCTTTTTATGGAATTTGTTGGCAATTGTAAATGTATAGAAGTTACCCTTTAACTGTCAGGACCTGCGAAGACAGACTCTCTAGTCACAAGGACGTGTGTGTCTGTTCTTTTTGTTTCTAACTGTTGCTAAGGGGAAACCAAGGACACTTCAGCTCTGCAGCAGCTTGCTAACCCCCCCTCTGGCCAATACAGGCTGAAAAAAAAAGAAAACCCTCCTCCATCCTGCCCTGGGCGAGACAGCGAGGCATTTGGTTCGGGCCACAGCTTGCACTGCAGCCCCAGGTCCTGTCTGGCCTCCACATGACGGCTTTTAATCAGTGACTTATGGGACAAAACCCACCAGACCACACTGTCACATTCAAGCTTCTCTTCAGTGGACTCATCGTGGATTTTGCCAGGTCATGGCTTTAGATGTGCTGCATCATAAAACAAATTTGTCTTTCTTTTATATTATTGTTGTAATAACGGGGATTAGGCTGGTCAGTGACATCAGAAAAGGGCTTTTTTTGTGTTTTCCGGTTGAGAAACATGTTAACAGTGCTACTCTAGTGTGAAATCCTGAGGACAACAAGCTTGTGTGTTTGTGTGTGTGCATCGGCAGAGTCTTTCCAGTCTTCCCTGTGTAAATATGCTTAGCCCCAGATGATCTTCAAGGGCTCGCTTGTTTGTACCTGCCGTGTCGTTCTGCTCGTCCACCCAGCATGACACCCTGTAGCCCAGGATCAGCCCCTCTGAGATCAAAAGACCTTGGTGATTCTTATCAGATAATATTCTTGTCCGCCTTCCCTCCCCTTTGAGTCCAGCCTCCTCACACTGTTGACCTGAGCCATGCACACTGTTCCTTATGGCCCTTTGGCCTTTCCTCTTCTTATCACCGTGATGGCCAGGCCGTGATAAGGCAGGTCCGGCCTCAGGACAGAAGGAGGGAGCTGTCCGCTCTTCTAAACCTCCACGGTTGCATAACTCGGACACTTCAGGGCAGTAAAGAGGTTATCTCAGCTCTGTGCAAAAAAGACACAAGTGAAACATCTCTCACCATGCAAATTATACAGATCATAAATGTGTAGATCACTTAAAGTGCCACAGACAAAAGATCTATATCAGCCCCACCTCATTATTTTATTTTTAACGTTGTTGGTTTTGAATCAGGATTACACCTGATCTCCTCGCCGTCGTCCTCTTTGTCCAAAGAGGCTGGAACCTGCTCCGTCACAGCCACATTTTAACCTCAACACGTGACAATCTGTCTGCGCGTTGCATGCATTTATGAGTATGCATTCAGGCCGAGCAGACAGGCAGAGAAGACTGGTGTCCAAAGTCACGACCCTGCCCTGACCTGGATGAAGGAAATGGTCACGCTGCTCGAGACAAAGCAGGCCAAAGGAGAGTCTGAGGGGCTGGCTGGTCAGCCTCTAACAATGGGGTCCGTGCTCTAAGACCGCGGGCCACACAAAGGCCAGTGAAACCCCCTCCTCTCGCTCTCACATTGCAATAGAGCTGGCATTTCACACTGGCCTGTGAACAGCCATTCAATCAAACTACTGTTTAACCTGACCCCTGGCCTGCACAGAAATCAAGATGAGTCTGGCGGGATGTGTTTAGGTGACTGACCTCGCTGGCCGGCTGCTGCTTCTACTTCAGTGAAAATTGTAATCTGTAAGCGCACCATGTTTCCTATTTTGTAATTGCCGCGCCAAATTCCTGTGAATATTCCTTAAAAGCACGTAATCAATAGGCCACCCAATAAATAATGTGTCTAGTGATGGGCTGCAAGAAGCAATAGCTCCCTGGGGAACAAGAGACAGCACCAGACCCTTCGTCTGGGTCAACTCCCCTCGAGCCAGGGCTGAGAGAGGCAGCCACATGACCCTCTCTGCTCTCAATGGGCTGCTCCTCCCCTCTACCTGTACATGGCTCGGATCAAGGTGTGGGGGCCGCATATCAAACAGACTGAGGCCTTTGATGTGGATGGAAACACAAACACTGATTTGAGCAGAGTCGTAACAGCTTATTTGTTCCCTTTAGTCATTCATTGAGCCGCTTGTTGAATGTGTATGTCTTCAAAGGGCTGCTGCATGCACCGGCGGTACAGTAGCCGAGGAGGCCCTGAGAGCGCCCTGGCCCTCGTGGGTTGTGGTGGGAAGGCCATCTGGCTTCCTGTTCCTTAGATTTGATATTGATTTATTGGCTGTACATGGGAAGATAAGGGGGCACCAGCTGCCAGAAGTTCTCCTCTGCATCCTCGCAGACAATGGGCCTCCTGGTCATCCACATCCTGACAAGATAGGTGATGCATCATTCCTTGTTAGGATTTAACACAGCAAAAAAAATAAAAAAAATAAAAAATTAGGCACGACAATGTGACACTTTTGCACAAATTCCAAATTAAATTATCTTTAAAAACCACTGATTTTCACAGTTAAATACATTTCTTTTTTTTAAGCCTCACAATAAGTTGGGGAATTTTCATTCCAGACTAATTGTTTATTTAGATAAACTTGAATTTCCCGTCTAACCCACTGATGTACAGCCCTGTTGGGTTTCATAATTTATTTCAAATTGCATGGCATGACTTGCATATTGCATCCCCAACAAGACAAGTTCAATCAGATGTGTTTAAATGATAGGGATTCAAAAATGAGGTTACATCACGGCATTTATTCACTCGTCATTTGAGCAGGAAGACCTGATGATGTATGATGACTTACTCAAAATTCTCTGATTGTTTTTCACAAAAAAGATTTTTATCCTATCTGTGATGCTAAAAAATGTTTGTTTCCTCACAATTGTAGCGTTCAAGTGATGACAGTACGTTTTATACATTTTTTATTTTTATTTTAAAGGTGCAGCATGTAATCTTCGGTAAGAAGTTTTAATCGGTAGAGAGAGAACAAACTAAATAAACAGACTCTCTTCACTTTCATTACCGAATAAACTGATTAAACAAACTGACCTTCAAGGACAACACAATTTCATACTGTTACACTTTGTTTATATTTGGCGGACCCTGCCACCTTTCCAGGTTCAGGCAGTGTTGTTAAATCAGTTGTGGAAAAAATAAATATTGTTACCTAATTCATGTTGCAAATATTACTATCCTGAGTTTGAATTACTTGTCCAAAACAACATGGTGGCCCTTTAAAGTTTTGGGTATATCACAATGATTATTGGGGTAAAATTTTGAACTGCAAAAGATAATCACGACACGACATGTTCATATCATCCCGTGCCTACACACAGTCACAGAGGGTATTTTTGGTTTCGAATTAAAAATGTCACTGCACATAGGGTTAAATAAATCCAACAATTTATGGATGCATCATGACACAAATTCACCCTATGACTCTGCGCATTCACGGCAGATTTTACATGTATTACTCTGTGTCTGAGCACATTTACCGGTCTGCAGGACGGAGATAACAGTACTTGCAGTGTGTGTTGTAATACAGACTGTTTTCAGTAATGAGGTGCAAAATTGCATTTACTATTCCTAACAAACCCTGACAACCTTTCACAGTTTAACCCATCACAGAAACCATTAATTCAGAATTAGCCTCCTATGCATAACAAGTCTCTGGTTCCTGTGAAGTGAGCCGGGCAGTTTGGCCTGAGCCTGGTCGGCGGAGGTGTGAACGTGGTGCCACAGTGAAATGTACTCATGCCTGATTTTTCTCACCAGTGCACCCCCCCCCATCCTTTAAGAAGACACACTCACATACAGACAGACTTTGGTGTCGCCCACCCCCCAACTCCACCCTCAACCTCCACCCCCTTTCTTCCCTTTCCCCTCCCCGGCCCAACACAGGCCTGTGATGTGACTGTCTCAGATAATGAGGTGAGAATTTTATTGCAGCAGTCTGTGAGGGGATGACAGCGGCCCGGGCCCCTGGTTGTGGGGCGCCCTCTGCTGACTCGCTTGTGCTCTCTCGGGTCCTCCGGCGATGCACTTCAAAGTGGGAGATCAAGGGTTGACTTGCGCATGACATCCAGAGAATGACAATGCCTCAGCCAGCCTACACCTACTGCTACGTGCCGGTCCCGGAGACACAAAGGCACGCAGGGCTGCTCCCGCACTGCTCTGCTGCGTGGAGGAAGTGCTCATTCAGGAGGGGGACATACATAAAGGAAGAGGGCAGTGCTCTATGTGTATTCTATACAAACACTGGTGGGTAGAGGCAGTGTGAGGGCAAGAGGAAGGACACGGAGGAGACAGGGTGGCAGTGACTGCTGGAGCATTAATTGATAAGATACAGCATCACACCGCTTATCTTTAAAGAGAGATGCCACAGTATCTCGTGCATTTCAAACCACATACATATGACAGTGACATCAAAGAAAGTGGACTTTTTTGTTGCTGCAGGGAGCAAAAGAACTGACTTGAGCACTTGAGTTTTTACAGTAAATTACTGGAGCTCCTCTTACCCAACCTATCGACTATTGATAGTTACACGATTCAAGTATCCCTGAACTTTAAAATAGCAGCCTGGTTGCCTGAGTAGCTGAGCTGACCTCTCACTCCAGAAGCTGCACATTAATAAGTAACATCCAGTTTCATCCTCCACTGCATCTACATGTGCTTTCACCTCTGAGTTTTTTAAGAGCACGCAGCCGGAGCACCTCTCGTGATCCGGCTGTCATTTTTTCCCTCTGGTTTGCCTCTGTTATTCCACAAACCTCTTGTGGAAGGAGCCAAGCGGTCCAGCCGCAGACAGATCACGGGCTCCCTCGCATGCATCTGGGGTCGTCAGCTCGGCAGGGAAGGGAGGCGCTCCAAGGAGAAAAACAAACGCGGTGCTGAAACAAGACAGCGACAACAAATCCCTCCTGATGAACACAGAGATACAGTGAATTAGAACTGATGAACTCTATGAAAAGAAATCAAATTATTAAATTATTATAATGTCACTGAAAGAGATGAAACAAAAACAAAGGGGGGAAAAGTGGATATCACATTATCGTTTGTTTTGAACCAAACCTCTAAAACCTCTCTTCACTCAGAGCATCACTGAACACAAGGTTCATTAAAGGAGTACAAAGTCATGTCATGCAAATGTGTATGAGGGACAGATACTTTCTCTCAAAGGACCATGAAAAATATATAAACGCATGAAAATATAGGAGAAAAAATGGGCTTTTAATTGTAACTGATATTTACAGTAACCTCAAACATACTTTTGTAACTTAAATTGAGCAGTTTAAGGTCAAAAGTCCTATCTCTATTTGATCAGGATCAACTGATTGTTAGTTCACCCCCCAGTTGCCATGAAGATGAATGAAAAGTTGGAGTATTGCGCCACCTGTTGGGACAAAGTGATTCCACCTCTCCCTAAAAATCTTGGCTCTCAGAAAAGTGGTCTCCAAGAAGTCCCTCTAGTGTTCAGCTGCAAAACATGAAGCTGTTTTTCCATCTACTTTACTGATTCTTATTTACAGGAAGTAATGTCAGTGACAAAAAAAGATAAACGCATGACAGCTTTGACCACAAGTTTTACTTCCTCTTCTGTTATCTGTGAATCCAAAATGCAAATAGATTGATGCAGTTATGGCTGACCTGCAAATTAAGAAATTTCTCTGTGGTTTTTATTTCTCTGGTGTAACAACTGCATATCAGTCATCTGATTTATGACCATATTAAAGTAAAAAAAAGTGACATGTTTTCTTTAAATTGCGTTAAAAATAAAGAATGGTTTCACAAAATGGAAAATTGCTATATAGTGTCTTCAGTGTCTGACCTAATGATCCACTTGACTACACTGTGAGTCTGGCTCTTTACACTAAAGGTCAAATATGTGTCTGGTTAAAAACAAATGAATGCAAACATTTTCAAAAATAACATTTACCTGAGTTAATTGTGACTATTTGTGCAGAAGAAATACTGATAAATATGGTTTAAAATTTTTAAAGTTGTCATGCACATTCAAACATCAGGTTCTCGTGTGTTTATGTTTTATGTGGATTCATTTATAAGCAGTTAGCTTATAGGTAGCAGGTATAAGCAGCAGCAACAATTTGAGGCTATTGTACTTTACCTGACCACTTCCATTTTTATGTCACCTGCACTTATTAATAGCTAAAGTTGCTATTTACTTTGAAGAGTATTTTGACTTCTGTGTTTCTAAAATAAACAGTGCTGCTACTTTTCTTGAATATAGGTGTGAATCTTTTCTCCAGCACTGTTGATCAGTGTGACAACACATGTGTGCTTGCTCAAAGACAACACTTGTACTGTACTGTGTTATGATGGATTTAAATGTGTCTCTGAGCTTTAATCAGGTCAAACAGCGCCACCTAGTCCCCCTGAGCAGTCAGTCCAGCTCACCTCCAGCTTTGTCACATAACACCGCTGGACAGCACAGCACAGCACAGCACAGGAGACTGACACCTCCTCGGCATCTATATTTAGATGTCTAACCTGCGTAAACAAATCCAGTCCTCGAAGAAAACACAGCTCGTCTCAGGAGGAAGCGGACGGTTCGGAGCAAAGGCCGAACAGTGATGGCCTCAGTGAAAAAGGACGACAGGCTGACGAGGTCTCAGAGCTTCATGTGTGTCGGTTTCGCAGGATTTTTCAGCAAAACCGTCACGTCGCCTCTGGAGGTGGTTAAAATTAAGAGTCAGGTGGGAACTTTTCACTCCAAGAGAGGCTTCTGGCAAAGTTTCCTCCTCGTCTACCAGAATGAGGGACTTCGGGCATTTTGGAAAGGAAATCTAACTTCTTGTCTGCGGTTGTTCCCTTACACAGCAGTTCACCTCACAACATACAAAAAGTGAGTAAAGCTTCATCTGAATGTGGACTTTATTGTTTTATACTGACTTTAAAACCTCTCCCGTGCTTCTTTACATGTTGTGTTTGCTCGGTGTTTATGCTAGTTTGATTGAATTAGCTTGTTAGCCAACTCGGTCAGCTGACTTGTATTTGGCAAGTTAGCGTGTTTAGAATTGTAAAAAGAGTAGACAAGGTGACACGTATGAGCTTCTTTGGGAGGAGACGTGATTATCATGTTGACTTTTTATTGTTTGACAGCGTAAATCAACAGAAAGTATTAGTTTAAGTCGTCTGTTTACTTCAGCTAAAGATGTACTTCCTGTTTTAACGTACGAAGCGCACCTCCCATTTTCAGCCAATCAGAAGGCTGGATTTGGCTCAGTCGATGTGTGACGTGTGTGGGGAGGTGCTGCCCTGAGTGATGTCTCACAGGTCATGTGTTCAGAGAGACTAGTCAACAATGTGATCAAGAGCTGAAAGGGTTAATCAGTCAAGATAAAATGAATCACTGATAATAATTTAAAATAGATTATTGTCATTGGACATTCATTCTGTGTTGTAAACTGCAAGCACAACACAATTTCATACTGTTTTACCTTGTTTATATGAGCAGGACCCTTCTAAGTAGCTACATTTGTAGCTTCAAACAGTGTCCTGGGTACCGTGTTCATTCAGTTATCAAAATTAATTAAATGCTACGTATATTTCTGATTTTAGGTTATTAACTTAAAGGTCCAATATGTAATAATTGTTCATACTCCAAAAAAAGGGGGTAGCATTTCACTAGAATAAGCGCTAATGACTGTAACCTGAAGCCGCCGCTAGCCGTCTAGCTAGTGGACATATTATCTGGTTCCTGACTCTGTGTATTAGAGAGGCTCGAGAGGGAGGTCGGGCATGAGCTATTCTATCAGACTACCTTGTAGAATGGGCCAGGACTGGCTGGTTAGCATGCTAACGTCATTAAATGTCTCTGATGTCTTTGACATAACATCAACACTGTTATTTCTTCATATTCTGTTTTAGCTATTTTTTGAATGTTTTTACACAAAAAAATCTTACATCTTGCATCTTTACAATTTTTACAACAGGTAAAATGGCAAGACTAATGTCCATCACAGTTTCCTGTACCCTGAGATGACGTCATCTATTCAGATGTCTTGCATTATAGTCCAAACCCAAAGATTGTCCTTTAACTACCTTCATTAAAAGTCAATGGAAAGTAGCAAATCATAGCTGCTTGTTCATGGCATTCATGATTAAACAACAATCAATAGTTGGTGAAATATCTTTCTATTGATTGACCAGTCATTAAGTGAAGTAATTGTTCAGTTCTAAATGAAAAAGTAATGAAAAATGAATTAACAATGAAAATTAATGTTAGTTGAAGGCCAAACATATACATGTGTATGATTTTTGGTTATATATGGTTGAATACTGGGGTTTAACAGTAGGACGACATTTGCACTCATCAGGAGATGAGGTGTTTCCTGCGAGGCTGAACTCAGGGCAAACACATCCCTGCATACATCCTGCTGGGTTACTGCAGGACAAACTGTCTTGAGGAATGACCCCATACATAAACACACAGGGCAGCAAGGAGCCTCACCTGACAGCAGTAATCCAGGGGCTGTTATTTACTGTCTGTTGTAAAGCTGCTGCAGTCAGTAGGTTCAATCTCACTGTCATGACTCAGGACACGTGTGTGTGTGTGTGTGTGTGTGTGTGTGTAAACACTGCAGGATCCAGGATCTGCAGACATCTGTCCTTTAATGTACACCGTGTTCCAGGAAAAGAAAGCACTTCCTCTTTTCACACACACACGTGACCTGAGTTATTAATGTGCTCTTTTAGTTGAAAGTGACTGAAACCTGACCTTTAAAAATGTTTTGATAGAGTTAATGTTTATGAATTTGCATATATAAAACAACAAAACACCAAAAGGAAAACACAAACACTATGAGGGCAACAGCACCATAACGTGCTTATCTTAAAGTAGGATTACAGCTAACGATTATTTTTAACAATCAGCTAATGTGTTTGTTGGTGATGAATACATTTTTTTGAATAACTGATTAATCATAGACTATAAAATGAGTTGAAATGGTAATAAATCATCACCACAATCTTCCTGATCCCAAAGTGAAATCTAAAATTGTCTTGTTCAGTCTAATCAATTCCAATTCCAAAAAAGATATTCAGTTTAGGGCTGAAATCATTAATCAGTTAATAGACAGGAAATCAATTGTCAACAGTGTTGATGATTAATTAAGCATTTAAGTTGTTTAATAGTGAGGGAAAAATAAAAAGGTCTTCCTCAACATGTTGGGATTAGCTCCTTTTTCTGTTTTATATCTTTGAATCAGATCATTTTTGTTTTTGGACTGCTCGTGAGATAGAATAAGTTATTCAAATAATTATGTCATTGTGTCATCGTTTTGCGATATTTGACATGTCTTTGACCAATCTAACCAATCACACATCATCAATAGATTAAGGAATGATGATTTATTGTTCCTGTCCAAATTCTTTTGATATCAAGTAGTATTAAGCCCCAAATCCCTACCATTAAAGATTGTTTAATTGATTGATTTTCTGTCACTTGACTTACAAATTTGTCGATTAATTGACTCCACAAAGAGAGACATTCTGCTTATTAATTTTGCCCTCCTCTGTGTCCAGGATAGTCCACCTTCACATGGATGAACTGGGCTTCATCTCTCAGTGGAGAGCCATTCTGGCTGGTGGACTTGCTGGCGTTGCTGCTGCATTGGTCACGTACCCTCTGGAGGTGGCAGAAACAAGGCTCATCGTCCAGAACTGCAGACAGCCCACGTACATCGGTGTCGTTCACACACTGTCAAAGATCTACGGGAGCGAAGGGCTGCTCGCCCTCTACAGGGGCTTCTCTCTCACTTTATTGGGTGTGTTCACTTATGCATGCAAATTACTTCATTTGCTACGGGCCGTCTTAAGATACAAGATATTAGTTCCGCTATAATGGCTCTGCTCTCTTTATTTTACTGTGGATTTGTATTGATATGAGCTGATTCAAAGAAATAGAGGGTCTTACACACTTCATCAACGATAGATTTGGCTTTAACGTTCCCTTCATTTGTCCACAGGTGCTTTCCCCTTTTCTGTCGGGTTCTATGTGGTTCACATGAACCTGGACAAGATTTGGCAGGAGCCTCCTTTTCGCTTCACTCCCCTCCAGAACTTCATTAATGGCTGTTTGGCAGCGGGAGTGGCCCAAACCCTCTCCTACCCTTTTGAAACTGTAAAGCGGAAGATGCAGGTAATTTCCCACAAGAAGACTTCTGCATGTAGTTTCATGGAGAAGTGACACCAAAAAAGGGGCATGGAAATGTATTGATACATATGTTCAATCCATGTTGTTTTATGGATAAGGGTTGCATGAGATTTTTACAGTGGAATAACAATTTTAAGTATTTACACAATTATTAGAATTATTATTATTATCAGCATCAATGATCCTAAACGGGGAGAAAACAGTATTTTTTAAATTATATTGAAGATTTTGTTCAACCAGAAAACCTTCTGTGTTCTAACAGACACAAACCTTTATATAAACTTGAAATATTAGTATTTAATTACTAATAAATTCAATATGTAGACAAGCAAATGTGTACTGTATTGTTACTTACAATTTTCGTACTGTGTAAACGATATATAGCTGCAACCCAAATAAGGATAAAACTGAAGAAAGTATGATTCATTTACCGTATCTATTATATATTATTAGTAGATATTTTACCAGAAATACATCAAAATAACTTAACAAAGCACGTTGACAGTGTAGGAGGTTCTGTCTGCTCATTGTTTTACCACCTTTAGTCCATTAGAGGGCAGTAGAAGTATACCTACATTACTTGGTCTCTCAGCGTTTGGGAACATTGACAGGTTAAATTCTGAAATCTAAAAAATTCTCAGTCCTATGTTTATCTCATTGACCTCCATGTCATCTGTATTTATAAGGTCAGGATACAGGGAAACATACTAGTCTGCACCACGTTCACCTTAAATGACGTCTGAGGACACTCGGGGTAACAATGGGACTGCTAAGGACAGGATACTACATCCGGTTTTATCATCCTATTATTAGCTACCACAAGATTCGACAGCAGCTGGGAATGTGAATGTGTCCCTGGTCTGCAGAAGCTATAGATAAGTTCTCTAAAGATAGTCAGTAACTATCAGACAGTAGGAGAGCGGAGAGTTATGTGTATGTCCACAGCCATGTCACCTCACGATGAGGAGCTGTGTTACATAATACCGTAATTTAATTTAGGGACTCAGCTCATTTCTGTGCTTCAGAGTTAAACATTCAAAGTCAGGCAGAGAATGGATGACCGTAAAACAGGTGAGGATGTTTGCAGAAGCTCAGGGTAATGATTTAAGTTAAGTATTGTTTAACTCAATGCTTAGTTTAATGTTTCCTCTACAAATGAAGCTGTTTGAATAGTCTAACACCTTCATGGCTGTGTGTTCCTTTGGGAGCCTTGAAACTTCTAAAGATACTTTTCCTCCGTCACATGACTGTCAGCCTGTAGAGTTGTCGGGACACAATGTTAATGTCTAATACAGGACAAGCCTCATGAGTTTTATTATGCAGTTAACTAACATCATTATATGACACTGTTTTCCTCTATTGCACTTATTCGGTCACTTGTTGTGTGTATATGCTTATTTTTGTAATGGTGCTGCTTATTGTACCTTTTTACCGAAATGTGCAGTTTCATTTCTATAACAGAAGTTGATTAAATCAGTAGCTCTGACACGCATCGGAGATAATAACAGCCCTGCTGATCACGGAATGGAGCAGCAGTGTCACCTTCTCTTCACTGTGTCTTATAAGCAAAACACTTCCTCAAAATTGCCGTCCTGTGTTGTTTGACCTTTCTGTTTATTCATGTATAGACACAATCAGACATTTTGCTGATTCACTGTCGTTCTTTTTCACTTTCAATCCCTCCTCAGGCGCAGAGTGCCCGTCTTCCCCATTTTGGTGGAGTAGACGTCCATTTCAGTGGAACGATAGACTGTTTCAGACAAGTTGTGAGAAACAAGGGCGTCCTCTCACTGTGGAGCGGCCTTGCAGCCAACACAATAAAGGTATGACTTTCACTGATATATCCATTTGTCACAACTCATAAACTTGTACTCTCTATCAATCATACAGATAGAGGGCTGGTCTACTGCTGTCACAAATAAGCTCACGTGCTTGGGAACATGAGTGACAGAAATGTAACCCATGGCCTACTCGAAAGGGAGAGTGAGGACGTGGGTGGGGAATGGAAAGCAATGTTCTGTGCGTAATTCATAGCATGAATAACACGAACAAGGTGAGCAAAGTCTGTCTCTGGAACAGCATGCTCCACTCTCCTGTTTCAGCTGCAGACGTCATGATAGTTGTACATTTGGTCTACAAATATAATGAGGAGCCGAATTACAATAAAGCAATTTAGAAAGTTGTAGTAACATTCAATTTCAAGCATTAAAGTGCGTTTAGAGATCTTGGGGAGTCCAACTGCATATCTGAAAAAGGAAGTATAAAGACTTTCGTGGCTTCAGAGGAAGCTGCATGCAATCTGATTGCCTCCGGTGATGTCACTCAGTGATTGCATTGTGGGTTAATGTTTTTTAAAAAAAGGTCTATGTTGATACAACAGAGCCACAGATATACACTCATTGTTCTTCATTTTCAAAGTCTGGAAGCTACATTACCCACAATGCAACTCAGCCACCGAGTGACATCACTGGAGGCAATTTCTCAGATGACATTATACTACTTTTTTACCAAGATCTCTAAACGCACTTTAATGTTAAAAATCAGTGGAGTTACCCTTTAACTCATATACCCTGATATAAAAATACAGGAAGAAAAAAATTATTAACTTAAATTAAAACTCTGGATGCACCAGTGCATCTGTGGGCTTTTTAATTCCATAATTGAGACATCACAATGAAATATTATTATGGGCTCCAGGGTGCAATTAAAGCCAAAAATCTGTCAAGTGTAACTAAAAAAATTGATGGATGGCACTGGTACGCCATCAGTTAATCTTTATTTTTTTTTTTCCAAATCTTTTTATTGAGCATCAGTTAATCTTTTAAACAACTGAGGTTATCACCATTTCTTGTTGCGAGTGCTGCGACGTAGAAACACATGAAGAAAAACATGTATTTGCAGCTTTGTTCCTGCAAAGAAATGTACTTTAGATATATTATTGTGCTGGTGCCCCTAAATGAAAAAGTTAGTCGCACCAGTGCAACCAGTGCAATGAGTTTGTCTGGAGCCCTGCACTCATCTCCATCTCCTGTCTTCCTTCACAGATTGTTCCCTATTTCGGCCTTCTTTTCACCTGCTTCGAGATGTGTAAGCAGGTTTGCCTTTACCGCAACGGGTACATCATCTCACCCCTGAGCTACAAACTTGCACCGGGGGTCGACCAGAGCCTCGGGCCGAACGAGCTGCAAGAGGTGAAGCGATACTTGAAGAACAGGAACTTTGGTTCAGGGGAGACCTCTTTTGGAAACCAGTGGTGACAGTGCACATGATGTCTTGAGGACAAATATTGACTGCTGACCCTCACTTGAACAGCAAAACGAGATATTTGTTGGACTGAAATACTTCGGAGGCTTGTGTCTGTAATGTTTACATAACATTGTGTTTCCGGTTTCCATGTCTTGATATCAGGTATAAACTTATATTTACATTATGTCCCGTCAGTAAAGGACTACCTCTTTCAGAATACTGTACAGTATTAATTGTTTATGAAGGGTTCACTCATCCATAACTTCTTTTCATGTCAGTTTTTAACCAAATATCATGTGCCTTTGAGCGTTAACTATTTATTTTAAGGCTTATGACAGATAGCGCCACAGTTAATTCACGTTGGCTGAAAGGCTCTTTTACTCCAGTTGTATGATAGATTGTATTTTTGATGTTTCATAAGTTCGATTAGGTTTATCGCAATCATGTACAGGTGCTAACATTGTGATGCAAGGAATGTGCTTATGTCATTAAAATTTCACTGACACGTGTTCTGTTGTATATATTGTCTTGATTAATCTGACAGCAGTGAGCAGTTTTTTTTTTTTAAGGTAAGCTAATAGACCCATTCTCATCATTACCAGGTTAAGACTGTTGATTCTTTAAATGGTTGAACATGTTGGAAAATGATGTGGAGACGGTGCCCATTGTGATTTTTGTCCACCAGTCATGCTGGCTGAGACATTTTTTCAATCACTGGTCGACTGCAGCCAGTTTTCACAAAATAATCCACATAATGTACATGTAGTTCTATATGGTTTGAGCTCCCTAGTGTGCCATCTGGTGGGATCATCCATGTGGTACATGGGCTGGTCTTGGAGTTTTCCCATTAGCCCTTTAGCTCGCACTGTGTCAGACCAAACTGGGCTGACTTGTTTCCATTATCAGTTAAAGCATGCCAAGTTTTTCCCAAACTGGCCCATGTCTGGAGTGGTGCCACAGCAGGCGGGCACTAAGTTACTGGAGGTGAAAATCCCACATTTCCTGTTTTGGTGCTTCATAATAAAAGCTTTTAAAATAGCTAAGGAAACTTTTATTGTGAAGAATTGAAAGGAGATGACACGTGTTTATCACCAAATTAGCTGAGCTTTGTCAGCGGTGTTCCTTTGATAATTATTATCATATTATATTATATTATATTATATTCCGAGTAGGAAGAGTATTTACAGCTGGTCCTTTGAACACTTGTCAAAAGAAGCACATCAAAAGCTCGAGACCCACCTTCAAGTGGTTAGCCCCGTTCGAATCTAAATGCAAATCCCTGCCACCCTCATCCCTGGGCTGACTTAAGCAGTCACACCGAGTCAAGCAAAGCCAGCACATGTGTACAGAAAAAGCCCCATTTATGCACAAGTACAAGTACTTCCAAGACATGGCTGGTTACTATGCAAACATGTACTTTGAAAGCCAGTATATCTCCAGCCTAAGTAGTTAAAAAGTTAGTCGTTTTCTGTTAACTTTAACTACAAAGTTACAGTAGCCTAGTTACATTTTGAATCTGAATCACATAATGAAAGATTTATTTGGTCCTGGTGCACCACTGCATGCAGCTGGTGCCCCTTTTAGTTTTCTCCGGCCCTGACCCTCAGACAGCTGGAGTGCACCACTGCCTCAGGGAGAAAACTACCTCCTCAAAGGACAACAAGTGTTATATCTCTTCACTTCTGACATTGAATTTAGTGAATGACTCCTCTTTGCCTTGTCGTAATAATACAAGGTAATGTCTACTAAAAGTGTGACTCATTACCAATTAATATTCTTGCCTCAGGTTGACTTAATATTTGGTTTGATGAGTTTGCTGACACAGAGGTTGCATGGACCCAGTCAGCTGATTCAATCATGTACTTCTCCATACTGTGGTAAACTATCTGACTGCCAAAGGACATCAACAGATGGGTTGACCTTTACCCACCATAGCCTTTGAGCCACAGCTGCTTCACAGGTGACATTTGACACGACCTTGAGAGAAACCCGGTCCAAGATGTCCAACACAACAGTTAACAACGAGTTCTGTTGAGATGTGATTCAATCAGAACCACTAAACAACTTATTTAGCAACTTTTCTTCTTGTTGGAGTGTTGACGGTCGGCGTTGCCATGAGTGACGAGGGAGAGCATCGAATCAGCCTCCGGACACCGGTTAGCCCCGCCCACTACTCCCGCAGCCAACCAATGAGGCGATGGAGTTGAAGTTCACGGGTTTTCTCGCGCACAGACTTCTTAAATCCCCTCTCCTTTCGATTGGAGTCGGCCATTTCAACTCCACAGGCGAACCCCACCGACTGAAGTGAGCGGGACGGCAGCTGACAGCATCCGAAGATGAGTGAAACAGCTATTTCCTTCGCAAAGGACTTCTTGGCAGGTGGTATCGCCGCTGCCATCTCCAAAACCGCCGTAGCTCCCATCGAGAGAGTCAAGCTTCTCCTCCAGGTGAGTGTGGACTTCATTTCCTATCACACTTTATCAGTTACAGCCGGCAATAAGATGCCAGTTCTTTTATCTGCGACACAAACTGGAGTTGTTCAGTTGAGTTGTTGCAGATGTTTCTAGAAGTTTCCAAGTGATGGAGTGTGACTTTAACAAGATATCGCGATAGAAGAGGAGAATGTAAAGATGCTGCATTGTTGTGAGTGGAAACAGGAGTCCAAACATGGTGAATCAGCTCTGTAAGAGATTTGCTGCAGGCTCACATGAATGAGCATAATCGAGACGCATCAGACTTGTTACGTAATAGAGAGGCCAGCCGGCTGCAGTCTCAGCCCAGCTTAAATAAAGTGTGTTATTAAAGGCAGACGTGACCATGGTGTTAAAAAAGTGCTTCTCTTGCATGACAGGTCTGTAGTTTGAGTTCACAACAAACGGGCAAGGTCAGAACAAGGTTTGTGACATGGCTTTCCTCTGCTGCATTGGGCCTGGGCTCAGCACCAGGAGCAGGAGGAGGAGGAGGAGGAGCTGTGGATTGTTGAATGGATGCCATCAGAGTAGTACTCTGGCTCACACAGACACATGAGTGTGTGTCCTCACCGCTCAAACATAGGTGAGGTTAACAGGTGAAAGGTAGATGCTCAGAATGACGTTATGTCGAACATTATCTGCAGTGGTGGTTCTAGACCAGTTTTAATAGGGGGGCCAGGTTGGGGCCGGCTTTTTTGTTAGGGGGCACATACAACCCGGAAAGAAAGATAAATCCCTCATTCAGACAAAACTGTGTTTACAATTTCAGCAATTTTGATTGGGTAGTAAACTGCTGAGACACTTTATTTCTGCCTTTCCCTTCAAAACAAAGTCATTGCACGAAATCTGTCATTGTATTATTGATGTAGACTCCCTGTCGGGGGGGCCACAGGGGGGTCCAGACTCAGAGTTACGGGGGCACTGGCCCCTGTTGCCCCCCCCCCTGAACTGCCTCTGATTATCTGCTCTCCTGCCTTCATCCTGTTTTCATCTCTGCTTTAATTACAGGTTCAACATGCCAGCAAACAGATCTCAGTTGACAAGCAGTACAAGGGCATCATCGACTGTGTCGTCCGTATCCCCAAAGAGCAGGGCTTCCTCTCGTTCTGGAGAGGGAACCTGGCCAACGTCATCCGATACTTCCCCACTCAGGCCCTCAACTTCGCTTTCAAGGACAAATACAAGAAGATTTTCCTTGACGGCGTGGACAAGCGCAAACAGTTTTGGAGATACTTTGCGGGTAACCTGGCGTCTGGCGGTGCTGCCGGAGCCACATCGCTGTGTTTCGTTTACCCCCTCGACTTCGCCAGAACACGTCTGGCCGCTGATGTCGGCAAAGCTGGTGCAGGGCGTGAGTTCAAAGGCCTGGGAGACTGTTTGGTGAAGATCTCCAAGTCTGATGGCATCAAGGGTCTGTACCAGGGCTTCAGCGTCTCAGTGCAGGGCATCATCATCTACAGAGCTGCTTACTTTGGTGTCTACGACACAGCAAAGGGTGAGTTTTAATTAACAGGCAGTCTTAGTCGATTTCATTCGCCTTTTGAGAGTTAAATTAATCTTCTTGATTGACATTTCTCTTTCAGGCATGCTTCCAGACCCCAAGAACACGCACATTTTTGTCAGCTGGATGATTGCTCAGTCCGTCACTGCTGTCGCTGGTCTTATTTCCTACCCTTTCGACACCGTCCGTCGTCGTATGATGATGCAGTCTGGACGCAAAGGAGGTAATAAAGACCACACATCAAAGCATAACTTCCTGGTTTTGCTGCTTAGTTAGCAGAATAAAGTTGTGACTCCTTTTGTGATTCTGTTTATCCCCTCAGCTGACATCATGTACAGTGGCACCATTGACTGCTGGAGGAAGATCGTGCGTGACGAGGGCTCCAAGGCCTTCTTCAAGGGAGCCTGGTCTAACGTGCTCAGAGGCATGGGTGGCGCCTTCGTGCTCGTCTTGTACGATGAGCTCAAGAAAGTCATCTAAGCTGTTTTTGTATGTCCACTTTTCATGTTGTGATGTTGAATTGTAACATATCTTGTACATTTGGAAGGACTTAAATGCCACACTATATTTATAGGGACCAACTAGTATTTTGTACTAGTTGTACGGGCAGAATCTGTTATGCACTCTTGTCTTGGCCCATGCTTTGTCTGCATTTGTTTTGCCCCTCACCAGAATGTCATTCCCTGAACACAGGAACCTTACCGGAAAAAGAGAAATAAAACACAAACCTACAGTGAATCTCCTGTCTGGTTTTGAAATGTAATTTTATTTATGAAGGATGACGTTACAGAGCGTCCCGGCAGCTCATGTTCCCAGTCGCGCTGCTTAAGGAAGCTATCTGGCAGCCTCTTGTGTCCACTGTAAGCTTAGAGCTGCAGACGTCTCCCAGGTTGTAATTGGGGTCGAGCCAAAATCAGCTGAGAAAGTTGACCTGCTGACAATAATTCAACTGAGGCACACTCAGATAGATGGACATGAAGTCAGGAGCTTTACAAGTGTCGTTTAACATTATTGATAGTTCAGCAGATCATTTTTTAAAAGTGACTTCCTGCAGAAAAACAAACCTGAGCTACCTATAGGGAGGTGGATTAATCCAGTCTGCTTTTATCTGCCAAACCTCATCTGACGCCAACTGGTGTGAGTGAGGACTTTAACCTTGAGCTGTGTGACCACTTGCTCAACCTATTTACTACTACAGTCAAGTGAAATCCAGATCTCTGCCAATTAAAGTGTGTGATAAGGCTTTATTCCATATGCTTGCTATTTATTATCAGGAAGGCAAAGGGCATCCAGACAAGTTCATGGGGACTTCGGCAGGTGTTCATTTGTATCTAAAGGGTCATAATGAATTGAATTGCTCCTGATACTTGATCTTGCCACCTTTTTTAAAGAAGCACATGATTGTAACCCTATCAGGACGAGACATGTTGCACTTCTTGGCCTCTAACCAGGGTTTGTCCTGGTCTTTCTCTAAAATCAGATCTTAACCTTTGTCCTAATGCTGGAACACAGTAAAAGAGATACTCAAGTTCACTTTCCTTATGTTTGGTTACATTCTTACTACTTTGTTTTTTACTAGTTACTTTACAAATTAAGATTTTTGTATACAAGACATACAAAGATCTTTGTTCCAGCTTCAAAAATGTAAAGATTTGTTGCTTTTTCCTTTTAATTTTACAAATAAGGGTTATTTTCAATCAATCAGTCCATTATTGTCTTGATGGTGGAAAGTGTTGATCAGTTTTACCTAAAGTCTGAAATCAAATTTCTTGTTTTGTCAACAACTCAAAGATATTCAGTTTACTGTCATGGAGGAGGAAAGGAACCAGAAAATATTCACATTTAAGAAGCTGGAATCAGACAATTTTGACTTTTTACTTTAGGAAATTACTAAAATCGATTATCAAAGTAGTTTCTAGTTACTACGTTAATGAATTGTGTAGTAAACTAATCAATTGATTGCTGCTTAACCTCAATTTGTTTTATTGGATGGACAAAACAAGCATTGCGATGGTGCCACTCTGGGCACTTTGGGTGATTGTGACTGTATTTATTGCTATTTACAGAATTTTTTTTTTACAAACCAATCAATCAGTTAATATAGTAAATAATAAGCAAATCAATCCATAATGAGAAGAATTACTGGTTGCGGTACAAAATAGTTCCAAGTGAGCTCCACCTCAATCACAACAGCAAAATCCATGCACAAGAGCCGATTATCGTCGCAGGGAATCGGTTTACTTTTAGTACTTTAAGTACATTTTATGATTATACGTACATACTTACTTGTATCAGAGTATTCTAACAATGTGCTATTAGTACTTTTATGTTAGTGAAGGTTCTGAATCCTTCCTCCGTCACTGGGGCTGCCATTGTTTCAAAACAACTCTCCACGCTAAGGATTTCTGACACTTGACGTCTGACGTGTTTGCTGTGGCTATTATCTGCACCCTGATATTCCCGCAGCACACTGTCACTTCGTATTATTGACTGCGTGCTGACTGTGAGGTCACATGGCAACTTGGCAGCTTTGATCAGCCTTCAGACATTTTTTATTACGAACATTATCCATTTCTCTGTTTCAATTAGGAGGCTATTTGAAGTGTGCAGTCTGAAATTCTTATTAGCGGTGACTTGAACAAATGGCAGTAGAGTCAAGTCTGTTTGATTTTAACGTCACAGAAGAGTCTGCAGCTGTAATTACTCTTATTGCAAGTGTGACTACATCATTTGAGTCTATGAGAATAAGTTATCTTAAAATTGCTGAACCATTATTCACTCCCACAGTTCATCAGAAGTTTAATTCTGTCAGTAGAGTGTCTCTATCGAGTATTCCCCTGATGTGATTCTTCAATTATGGATGAAGCGTCAAAAATGATTAACTACACAAATTACACTACAGAGTTTGGTGAAACGAAGCAGCTACAGATAATCTGCAGGTCTGAAGCTGCTTCGTTTGCACCAAACTCTGTAGAGATCCTGAAAATTCACACACGTCAGGATCATACTGTACTCTGTCTGGCAGTGATGTGCACAAGGGGGGGGGGGCAGCTTTCAATTGTTGAAAAACGTGCACAAAAGTACCCTCCTTGGAGCCAAAATGTGTGCTAAAGTGCCCTCTTGTTTGGCAAAAAAGCGTGTCAAAGTGCCCTCTTGGTTGGCAAAACACACTAAACTGCCCCCTTGGCTGGTTAAAACATGATAAACTGCCCTCTTGGGAGCCAAAACGTGTGCTAAAGTGCCCTCTTGGGAGCCAAAACATGCATAAAATGCCCTTTTGGGAGCCAAAACGCACGCTAAAGTGCCCTTCTTTTCGCCCCTGCCCTTCAAAAAGTCTCTGCACGCCACTGCTGTCCGGCTGAGAACATGTCGACTACACTTGTCTGACTTGTTCCCTGCGTGACCTCGAGGAGGACGCAGACTGTGTGTGAACTGTGTGTTGCCTCTGATTCTTTAATCCCTGTTAAGAGTTGTAACAGAGCCGCTTGCTGAATCAAGGATTAACCGTATATACCTGCTGAGAGGGGCTTCTGGGGATGGAGCGGTCAAAATAGTTTTAAAACTGATTTTCTTAGGTCGACGGTTTACATCTGAGATTTTTCGAATCACTGGAAGGAGATTAGGCGGTGTCCAGCTGAGTGAACCATGTTATCTGACAGTGTTGCTAAAATGAGGCTACGTCCTAAATTCAAGATCCACCTGGGCTCAGAGTCCAGTGCACAGCGATTGAGTCTACACAGGAGCAGAGTGGTTTAAAAGTACACAGGACAAACACAATCACAGCCTGATAGAGTACCTGATATTGCTCAGTATTTAGAGACAAAAACGCCTTAAAAATTCTTCTGTTTATGCAAAGTTTTCAGCCATCTTGCAACAGAAACATGTGTAACTCTGGGTGCACTAAGACACATCAGCACATCACTCAGGTGTACCCAATAATACATTCTGATTTAATTTCTTCACACATTATGGAAAGTTAAATGTTTTTTCTTCATTCAAATCGCAGCGCATACGACAAGTAATCGCAATAACCTCAACTGTTTAAAGAATAAAGTTCTAAAGTGCTTGACAAACTGACAAATAAATAAATTAACATTAAATCATATTGGGGTATTGTAAAAATTGACTGATGTAAAAGCGTACAATTTAATCTATAGAAAATATGTTCAGAGGCTAATATCTGACTTCACACTCAGTTGGCGTTCGTTACAAAAATGTTTTTATCCAGTTTTTTATCTGTCCTGCTGAATATCAGGCGCAGTGGTGCGACCAATGGAAAGGGAAAGTCGCGCTTTGCAGATTTTTGGGCCATATTCGCACCCTCGAGTCTGGATTTTCAAACTAACACAGTGATAAATATTAAAAACTATTTTCTGTAAATATTTCAGCCCTTGTGTTGCAAGTACTTTCATCATTAGACGTCCCAGCTAGAAAGAGCTGCTGTAATTTTAAGGTTGAAGATACAAAATATATTTTCATTATACAAAAAAAGATCAGATAAACAAACTCTGTACATTCTTAAGTGAAGTAGACTACTCATTCACTGCAGTAAAAGTAGTGACACCACACTGTAGAAATAATCCATTATCCATCAAGTATTAAGTGTACTTGTCAAAAGTTATATTATCAGATTAATTTTACTTGTGTGTATGTAGTCATTTGCAGTTGAAGTTGCTCATGTTGGGGCTAGTTTTAACAACTGCATAGACTGGTTATTGAATCTATAACAACGCGACGTATCGCTTAAACTAATGTAGGAACGTAAAATCTATATATGATTTTTATTTAATTGGCAATATGCAGTAGCAGAGAGAGAAAATACTCAAGTACAAGTATCTCAACCATTGCAGAATAAAAGTAGATAGTTACGCTCCACTACTGTGGCGGAGTAGAGAGTTGTGTGTGTGTGTGTGTGTGTGTGTGTGTGTGTGTGTGTGTGTGTGTGTGTGTGTCTACAGATCACTGAAGCGTCCCTGCGCACTAAAAGCCTTCTGTCAGGCTGCCTGTTGCGTAATTTCAGCTGTTAGACTGAATGACGTCACCGGGTCACGACCTGACTGTTTTCCTCTCATGAGGAAAAACCAAACAGAGAGATGACTGATATTAAAATAAATAAACATAAAGTGCAGTTTAAAGGCAGTGTGGTCTTTTTATAGCTTATTTCACTCAAAGACTGTAGTTTGGATTTTAGTCTCAGTGCTTTAATATCACAGAAGTTGTTGGAATATTTCTTGAGTTTATTTACTGTTTATTTATTCATCATTCCCTTATTAATCATATAATCCTGTGTGTCTGATTAAGAGTTCCAGATAAATCATATTTAATATCATAATCCTTGTATAAATCAGTGGGCGTCCTTCAGTTCTGCTCTGTGTGAGGTTTAAGAGCAGTGTTATCGCCACCCTGTGGTCTTTAACTGGTCACTGCCACCTTAAACTCAGAACAGTTAGCAGTGTTCAATGATTTAGAGCATATCGATATATAATATGGAGCATATTTTATAGCTTCAGCTGTACTTTATATATTTTTCATCACTGTTGCATCAACAAGTTTGTGCAATTTAGAGGGTAGAACAGTTTTATATTAAAATAATTGTCACAAAGCATTTTTCTTTTGTTCCTTTATTAATTTATTAAGTTCAGTGATCTGTCTAGTGGATCAGTGCGATGACAACTCAGGCTAAGTTATTCTATCTCCCCCCTTCATGAACTGAATTAACTAACTAACTTTTAAATCTTTCACAAACATTTTCAAACTTCAAGATAAGAAATGTTTCTCTTATCAATATCCAATTTCTTAATAATGTTTCTTGTTTACAGGTGATTCAGATAATTTATTTTAGCTGGCTGATGACATGATGTTTTTGCAGTATAGTAATATAATATTTTGTCCCAGAGTAGAGTATTTTCACATATACACACACACACACACACACACACATATATATATATATATATATATATATATATATACAGAATATATAGTTGTTGCATTTATCCTACAAAGTTATGGTTATCAATTTTCTTTGCAAGAAAGTTTGCACGGTTTTATTTCTTTCTTTCTTATTCTTTTTTTGCACTGTATATAATAATAATAATCGCTAATATAATACGTCACTCAGGAGCTATTTTACTTAAAAACCAACATTTTTCACAGAGTAGAGTATTTTCACATTATTCCTGATAGATAGATAGATAGATAGATAGATAGATAGATGCTGTCAGGTACAGCTGCTACCTGTAGATGGCATCCTGTCATAATCAACAGCAGACACGCGCCGGCTGCCTGCAGCCAATCACAGCTCCTCTTTCAGGAGCTTCATAAAGTTGGCTTCTTTCCGCCGTCCTGACTTCGTGTTTTGAGGAAACGGCGTCTTCTTTTTGTGTTCCTAGAGCTGAAGATGTGGGCGAACAAACACACATCCATGACCATGAGCAGCACACGTCGGCTCAGAGTGAGAGAGAGGAGCAGAGAGAGCCTGTAGTGGTGAAGAAGAGGAGGAGGAGGAGGAGGAGAAGATGTATCTATGGCGGTTCTCCATCGCCATAACCCTCGGCTTGGTGTGGTATTTGTCGGACTGCGGTCGCTCTGTGACACAGTACTTCTTGTGTTTCCTCTTTTGTTTCTACACTCCGCTTCTCTTCGGGAAAAGTGGGCGAGAGAGCAGCACTCAGACTGACGAGGAGACGGAGGAGCACCAGCTGCAGGTAGGCTGCTGCTGAACGGGCTACATGTTGCTTTACTGTGGGGGAAGTGTTGCGTTCAGGAGCACCATCAACACTGAGCCATGTTTAAGTGAGTTGGATACTGAATGTATCCGCTTGTGATGCCACTTTAAACAACTTTTCTCCATTGTATGTGTGAATAAGTTAGATAAACACGATAAAGTTTTAAATAAAAAACATTTTTTATGTCTGTAAGAGGATTTTGTAAGTATAAGTCATTAATCTAACTTCTAACCACTGAGCTGTGACACCAGTAGCCTACAAGTTCAAATATTGAAATGTGAGCCTCTCTCTTGTAGCCTGAGGGGCTTTATTTTCTTGCACTGAGGCCTGAACAACTGGTTTCTACTCATCACATAACTCACTGTCCTCTAGAGTGCAGCTCAGAGTGTGGGTGGACTTTTTCTCTACTATGTTTTCACCCTTCTGTTGTGTGTTTTCCAGGAAACCGTGGATGAACGCTTGTTCGCTTGCGTCTTTGTTGATGGAGGGAGCCGCGAGCATGCTGAACCCCTGGAGTCTCAGTATCCACATGTAAAGAGGTCTCTACAGAGAGGTGAAGCTTGTTGTTTTTTTTTTTTGTTTTTTTTGGTGCAAACACATTTATCTCTCCTGCAAATGCACCCAAGGGCTCTGCTCCGCTTCTTGACTTCAGGGTGTTTTGTCAGCGGATTTAAGCTGTTATGACCCGACACACGGTTGAAAAAGGACAGTTTTGCATTCACACAGCTGCAGCTGGAGCTCATGTTACATGAAGCTAGGAGGGGCTTCAAGGAAGCTGATGAAAAACACACCCTCTGAAAAGATATGTTTCTCACACTTCATTATCAGTTTTGTTTGCTTTGCAGCATTTATTAAATTGGCTTGCATTCGGCTAAAAGATTCATATCACAGCTCTGAGTCGGCTTTGTTTCTTGGCTGGAGACATGCATTTTGTGCTATCTACATTCAGATGTATCAAGGCTGAGCTCTGACCTAAAAAAAACCCCACTGACACGTTTGTGAAACTGAGAAATGTAAATCAAGCTTTTTTTTCTTTGCAGTGAATCGTCCTTGAATGCACTTAATGTTTTCACTCCTGAATATATCTTGAATATCAACTGATGTGAATATCTTTGCTGTGAGCAAAACAAGACATTTCGAAAATCATCTTCCTTTTGACTTCATTGGTCAACATTTTTCACCTTGTCCTGACATTTTATAGACCAAAAAATGAATCGATTAACAGACAAATGATCGAGTAATTCTCAACAGTCATACGTTTAACAAAGTATACTTGCACAGAGTATCATTAAAGAAGAGTTTTATGTTCTAAAAATATTGCTTCACTATTTATACACACACACATGCGTCAGGAAAATGTAAGAAACAAAACTGTAACACTCTGTTTACGTGTGAAGTGATTTTATTACGACTTGTTTCTGCACCCTTTTCATTGAGACTCTATGTAGGCCTAAATCACTGACACTAATTAAACTGGCAGTCGGTATTGTTATAAAGTAAATATTGATTGCGTAATGTAATGGCTATAGAATAATGACACCATCTGTGTTTGGATACATCTCGCTTTCACGCTGCAGTTTTGTCGGCAGCTCGGAACGCAATCTCCCGGGAAAATAAAGGATGACTGCCGATCCAATCAGGCTGACGGCCTGGCATCGTTTCTATCCGCTGTCACATCTCCATTATTGGCTAAATGAATGATAAACTCACATTTTGTCCTGCGTTGGTAGTTTAAAAACGCTGCTGTTGCAAAAGACAGCCAACAAAACCATTTAGGCATGCCAGGGGAATTTCTGCTTAATATCCGCCTCCAGTCAGAAACCTGTGTTCTTCCTCTTATTCCTGCAGTATGTTTGAGCTTCACTGCGCAGAATGATGTTTTTGCACAGTGGGAATTTCCTCTGTACTCAATACAAAACTGATTTTAAAAGGGGAGGATACGGGCTTGATTGATGACATTGCAAAAATTCATCAAACACAAGTGTGATGTGAAGAACTTGAGAACTGACTTCACTGTGAGGAAGGAGACATCCTGTGTTCAGCAATTAAACTTGTGACATTAAGAATATTTTCCAGATATTCAGGAATTTCTATTAACGACGAAAAAATGGGTCACACTTGATTGATTTCAACGCACTAACTGTGCCATTATTCTGACGGAACATGTCAAGCGCACAGATCTGAAAACATAATGGCTCCGACCGTCACCTGCGCGGAGGCATTGGGACTTTAAGCAGTGATGGAAGAGGGACGGCTACAGCGTCGACCAAACATTCCAGCGGGTTTCTGTCATGGAAAACTATTATCGTGATGCAACGTTTTACTCTTACAACGGCTACTTCTGTAGCTGTGGTCGTCCCTTTAACCGTAGCTGCTTAAAGACCTGTTGTGTTTTCGCGTTGTTCGTCTGTTCCATTCGTGTGAATGCGATAACCCAAGAACACCTTAAGGGAATTTCTTCAAGGACTCAAAGATGAACTGATTAAACTTTGGTGGCCTCATGGCGTCCGATTATTGTGTACGCAATATCTCTAAAAGCACATTATTGGCCAAACTTAAAGAATTCATACTATAATTACAATAGAATTTGACATACAAATGTCTTAACAGGATAAAATTACGAAGCTATGACATTTGAAATCTGCCTTGTGACATCATCATAATCTGCAAAAAGTGTTTGGGCTGTTATTCAGCACCACAGCTCAAGAACAACAACTTAACTGATGCATGGAGGCATAACATCTCCTGCCAGTAATTCTAGTTATTTATGCACATAAAACATGTTGAAGGGATCTTCAATAATTCAGTTTAAAAAACTTCTTCTTCTAAAGAAATGTTTTATGGTCCTCGGACATCAATCAGCTTGTCTCTGCCTAATACATAAACAAAGTTACGTTGCTATAAATAAAACATGCTCAGCGTGTCCATCGATTAATAATCCTGCCTGCATCTCCGCAGCGGTCTCTCGTCTTCAGAAGAAAACACAGTCGTGGATATTTGTGCTCAGTTTGAGATGAATAATTTGGACAGGAGTTTTAAAAAGTCTGATTTTCTGCAGTCTTTGGGTTTGATGTTCAGGAGGTGAGCGTGGGCGCTCGGTGTTAATGCGAATTTCCTTTGTGACTGCTCCCCTCAGTGTTTGAGTGTGCCTACGCTCAGCTGGTCCTGCCTTGGTATGCCGTTCCCGAGCCGTGCGAGCACCAGCCTCTGCACCAGGTGCTCAGCAGGGAAGTCGACTACATAATCGACCAGATCATTGAGAGAGCCAAAGACTTTGATGTCTGCCAGGCGGTTGTGGGCTCCATTCGGATTCTGACCCAGCACTTACATAATGCAAAGCAGCCAGACAGGTGAGATTTTACACCTACTTCCTCTTTAATTGAGATTCATGCTGCTTCAGCTACTCTGTGCTCTCAGATATGTGTCTGAACCCCATAAAAACCTTCATATTTCTTTATCACCTGGGAATAAGTTACCCAAGTTTTACAAGATCATACCCGCACTGACATCCTAACGATTGTTCCTGTCCTAAATGGTGTTTCAAGAGCAGTAAATCCCCTCAGATTTAACACTTAGATTAAGCGATTATCAGATATGTGGTGATAAGCATCTATGATCCATTAATCACTTGTGTTGTGCTTCCTGTTTCAGAGAGCTCTTGTTCACTTCCAGAGCAGAGGAGATGGCGGTCCTCCGAGAGTTTTCCGACGCTCTGGTACGTAACCTTTTTCCCGAATCCCTCTGGAACCAAGAAGTCAACCGCTGTGCCTTAAATGAGATCATTGCCTTAAAGGGTAAGAAAGCTTTAACACTTCTCTCTTACATAAGGCGTAAGCCTGCCGCGACTTCTTCTACAAGTGTGAATTGTGTGTAATCCCTAATTGTCAGAGGCATTGTGGGACTTAGGATGTGAATATCCTCACTGATCTCCCAATTCCCTTCAGGGTTTTGTCATTTTTTGTTACAGATAAAATGTTTTATCTGGCGGGAGTCTTGCTGAGCAGGAGGTTTCTGCAATCAAGTTCGTAGCTCAGTTACAATAAGTGATTTTTACAGCTGTAGTTAAAAGTGATATGCATGTCCAGATTTCTTTTCATCTTGGCAGCTGCGAGCAACTCATTTCTGTCATTCGTAGAGACTTAATTGTTTGCAATAATTTGGAACAGTTGGCAAATTATGTAGAGCTTTGATTTTTACAGTGAAAATGATTATCATAATTATGCCTAATATTGTAACTGATCTTATCAGTTGGAGAAGACCTCTTAAGAAATGTTTCAAAAGGGCTGATTTTACAGATTTAAACATGCTACAAGGAACTTTTAACTGGTTATGAAGCAGTCAGTTTAATTCAGAGGCCTCTGTGTGACCCCCGTTTTTTTCCGTGAAATCTGACATCAGTGACGTCCCGTCAACCCATGCTGACCATCATCTCTCCCTCAAACCAGCCTGTGTTGCAATATTTAACTCGGCTCGGCTCTCAGTAATTGCGTAGCTTCTGACTGAATCTCTGTGGTTTGAAGTTTAGTTTCTCTCCTGAATCCATGTTGAGCTTTCAGATATCTGCTTTATCTCACTGTTTTATGACGTTCGTTACCAGCTAAAAAGAAAACGTTATTTCTTTTTCATTCTCTATGATAAAATATTATAAATAACAGGGGACCTTTTTGATGGGAAGAATTTATAGGAAATTGAATGTGTTTATCAGCAAAGTAGTGGTGCTTTGTTTGTGGCTATTTTTTTGATGGTACTGCAAGGAGGAGTATTCACTGCCGCCCTTATAACCACCACTCACAACCCGCACATCATTGGTGAAAGACACAAATTTGCAGCTTCCTTGTTCGTTCGTTTTTTTTTTTCGTTTTCTTCTGCTTTATCCATGCGGGTGATGTTACCGCTTTTATACCACCTTATTCAAGGTGGAGCGGGGGTTACTGGGGCCAAATCCAGTGACTCTATGGGCGAAGGCCAGGGTACTCCCTGGATGAGTCGCAAGCTCATCGCAGGGCCCTTACTGATGGCAGTGGCTGCCATGAAGGTGCCAACTGCACATCAGGAGCTGTTGTTGTTGGGGTTCAGCATCTTGCTCAAGGATGCTTCGGTATGTAGCTCAGTCCCGCACCGGGGAGCCAGGGATTCGAAACAGCGACCTTCCGGTCACTAGTCCTCAGCTCTACCCACTGAGCTACAGCCGCCCCTAGCTTCCTTGTTGCTGTTTTAATTAATTGGGTAATATTTTCTTGTACGGATAAAATGACCAAAATATAACAGGGGAATTATTGAGCTTTAGAGTTGTTTGGACAGAGATAAGCTAACTGTTAGCCGCTGTTTTCAGTGTTTAGTGAAAGCTAAGCTAACCAGCTAATTTGAGGCAGTAAAGCAAATCAGGGCTGCAACTCACAATTATTTTAATAATCAATAAGCTGCCAGTTATATTCACAATACATTGATGTTTTGATTAGCATTTGTCACAGCTGTTTGAGATTTTAAAGGCTAAAAGATTTATCAAAGAGCTCAAAGTGACGTCTTCTTTTGTACAACCAACAGTCAAAAACTCACTCTGACAAAGAAAAGCAGCAGATCTTTACTTGACAGGAGCTGGAAGCAGCAAATTGACATTTTTTGCTTGACAAAATGTCAATCATAATGGCTGGAAACTACTTTTTTCAATTGTTGCAGCTCTAAAACAAATAACCATCAATTCATTTTGAAATGTTCCATTGTGGAAACCACTGCAGCTGCGTTACGTGAACTAAAAGAAAACATGACTCAATCCATTAATATCGCCAAATGAGAACATTGTGCCTCCTGAATTTACTATGTTTTTATGATGAACAGCATTTGTAGGATTGTGCTGCTGCTGTGTTTCCCCCAGGTTTGGGCCTGTTGGTGACATGGCTGTCTGACCCCGACAACCTGAACCAGCTGGTGGTGAGCCAGCTTGACAGCGTGTCCCCTAAAGGCTCTGTGGAGGAGCTGAGTGGATCAGACCTGGATCAAACCTCTCTGGCTTCACAGGAGGGCCAATGCGAGGGCGGCGAAGCGTGAGTGACTGTCAACTTCTGCACCCAACTGGCTTGACCTTGGCACACTGAGCCTCAAAGCAATAAAAAGCAATGACTGTGAGAGCCACCTTCTGTGTTTGAAATTGGAACTGACCTGATTTTTTTTTTTTCTTCCCTAGGAGCTTGGAGGGAGCAGGGATACAAACCCGCACCAGGAGCAAGGCCAAAAGGAAAGGTGTGTTTTGTGATGGTTGAAATTAAAGGCTGTAAGCTGTGTGAGCTGTTCATGAGAGTGTTACCTGGTTTTCAGCTCGGAGCGTGAAAACATTAGTGATGGAGACTTGAGAGTGGCAGATGGAGAAGTTTGTGGGTGTGAAGGAAAAAAAGGAAAAAAGACAGTGCTTACATAACATCCCTGCACAACAGTTTGAAAAATAGCAGTGTGTTGTCGGCTACAAATATTATAATTTTCTTTACCAGCCTGCCTTTTGGCACGTAATTAATCCCCCGTTTCTTTTGTTTGTTGGTCCAGGCAGCTAATTGCACAAATGCAAGCTGAATGGCAAATCAGTTCTGCTTCTATCTCCTTATATTGCAAACAATCCAACAGTTTGATGACTTAATAGGAATTCATTATGCCCAGATAATTAACCCTGACATACTGAATATGTATTTTCTCTGTACTGACTGCATTGTAAATCCTGAAAAATGGCATAATTTGTCACAATCTGTAAGAATAATCTACTGCTGATGGGATGTTTATTCATTGTAAGGCTGTCTGAGTAAATTATAAGATTGAAAGTTTGGTTACTAACAGAGGTGGGAAGTAAAAATTACTACTTCACGTATCTGTACTTTATTTATTTATTTTTCTCACAACTTCTTGCTTTTACCGCCTACCTTTTACACAAAAATCTGAACTTTCTATGCGTCATATATTTAAAACAGGCTTGTAACTACAGTTTTAAAGGAGACCTGGTGTGCTTTTTAATTTTTTCCCTAGTTTTACTAGTTCCCTAGTGCTTGTAAAAGATCTTAAAAGTTAAAAAGTCCAAAGTCCGCTCCAACAGAAGCTCCTCTCTCCCACAGAAAACACTGCTCCTGAAACACCTCGTCAGTAGTCTCGCCTTTAATTCTGCGACTTTCTGACATCACTCTACATCACCATACTTTTATAGACGGAGTGCATTTGAGAGCCTGTACTTTCTTACTTTTTCTTGTGTAAGGAAGTTGTATCAGTACTTCGACTTGAGCAAAGAATGTGTGCACTTTTGACACCTCTGGTTACAGCCCTTACATGCCTAATGGAATGTTGTTTTAACCTGAATTGTGTTTTCTCAAAAGATTTCTAACCATAGGGATGCTCTGAAGTTGTTATGCTTCCTTGTGATGCAGAAAAACAAATGCAAATTGCTGTGAAGGTCAAGTCAAGTTCGACTGGATTGCTATTCTCTCCATGAATAAAAGCACTGATTCATCTTCTAAATGCTGAATTTTCTGTTTTTTGTTTTTTGATTTATCCGTCAGGGAACAAGCTCAAAGAAGGATGGTCAAAGTTTGTGGACAAGATGAAGTCCAAAAAGGCCAAGAAGAAGAAGATGAAGAAGTTGGAGCACGAGCTGGTGTTGAGGGTCATGGCGATCCAGGGAGACGCGTCCAACGACGAGGACGTCAGCAGCAGGGAGGGCTCCATTCACAGCCAGCAGGACTCTGACAGGGTGAGTCTGCTGCAGATAACTAGACAGATTAAACTTGAGAGGAAAATACGAGAAAACATGACGGATTCTTTTCAGGAGGACAGCGATCTGGAGAACTACCTGACAAGCGTCCAAGAGGACATGATGGAATTCAAGCTGTCTTATGAGATGTGGCGTGTCGGTCGCTGGGCTGTCAGCATCCCTCATGTGAGTTATAAATATCAGTGGCAGCCTGGAATGTCGAGGAGACTTGTTATCTGTCTGCTGAGGCTCTGTAAAAGCTTGTCCTTCAGTGGTATGTTAATGTTTGAAACGGAGTGCGAGTAGGTGTTTACTGTGCTGTAGGCCGACTGTGAGGAAGAGGAGCTGATCTTCACCGTTCACCTTGAGGAGAAGGACAGCCCAGAGAACCTGCAGTGGGACATCAGAAAGACCTACATGGATGTTATATACTTCCGCAACAGATGGCAGGTAAAACTTTGCAGGCATAGTTATATTGGTCCTCAATATTTTGTCATCTTACAATGTTGGATGTTTTAATAAACGTGGCCCAAGATTCACATATTCAGGTAAATGCTCATAAAACTAATCCCTGCGAGCAAATAAACATTTAACTCCACTTTCACAACGACCTGATGGCATTTCTTCATCAGCTTGTTTATTGGTCATCAGCTTCAGGCACAACATGCCCTTGTAGTTCAGGGACACGCCGATCAACTCACTCAGTCTTTCAGTTTGTTCCGAGGTGATTATTAGAGGCTCCAGACTGTGATCTGGATCAGAGGCGGTCCTGGCTAGATTTATGCCCTGGGCGAACCATCACTTGCCCCCCCCCCGCCTCTTCTGACCAGTCCTTCCAGAAAAACACAGAGTGTTTTTGCGATTGTTGCGGGCAAAAATCCTTGATTATGCGGCATGTTTTCTTAAAAAATGCAATGAAATATGCGGGATATTTATGCAATTTTGTGCGATGAAATTGCGGTAACTCCCAAAATTTGTGGTTTGATAATAAAAAGAGATCAAAAAAAGTGATTCCCCCAACACCCTGTTCTCACTAGGCTACTACCATAATGTCAAGAGTCATTTCTTGTTACTTCCTATGATTAGCAGCGTACTACATCACAGAAAGTGCTGGGAATATTTAGGTTCTTGTTTTATTTCAGACCTTAATAAAAACATGGCTCAAACTTACAAAACATTGATGAGTCAAACAAGGTCTGTAGCTTTACAAAAGGAATATGCTACAACTCCTGTAAAAATGAATAAAGAAAATATAAATTATAAATAAATAAATGTGTTTCCTGTTTTACAGAGGCAGCTATACAAAACAGACATCTTCTGTTAAATTAAGTGCTTCCAATGGACAAAGTGCAATCTCTTACTGTACCGTACATTTACATACTACTAATATACTTACAACTGTAAGGTTTTTGAAACTAGTATGATTTTTTTGTTGGCAAATGAGAATGAGTTGCGGGCTTCATCATGGCTTCATCGCTTTTTGATGATGTTCACGTCGCGTAATCAGTCCACTAAGGGAAATGAGCGGCGGTAGTCTAGAAAACTGCCGATTTTTTATTTATTTTTTTTTTCGTGAGGGCGTGCGCCCTCACATTGATTGCGTCCTGGGCGGTCGCCCACATTGCCCATAGCAAAAACCGGCCCTGATCTGGATCATATGTCATTTGATGTCCTCCGGCTGTTTTGCCTCAACTCTTTGTGATTTACAGAGTTTCCTGATGGATAGGTGGCTTTACTTGTTGCTAAAAGTAACTAAAACTGCTGCTAACTTCAACATTAGCTTCCCATTCGAATAGTAATCTAATTTAGCTGTGCAGTAAGCGGTCCTCCAGCTGAACATTTATCAGATTTGCCAACTTGCTGACTTTGTTTTGCTAGATTTAGATCCTCTTAGCAACTTTATTTCTTAAATGTCTATAGCGACAATTTTGGTGACTTATTCTGACCACCAGCGAGAAGCTGATGAATATCTTCAAATATATTATAATGTGATAAAAATGTCAGCTAACAGGACCGCTAGCTTTAGCAGCTAATTGAGCTAACCAGTTAAGCAACAAGTAAGGCTGTCTGTCCATCAGTAATTCTATCCACAAAATATGACAAGAGGCGCTCGTGTTGCTATCCAAACGTCGGCGCTTCCCCCTCAGCTGGCTTTTGGAAGCTTGCTATCAGAAGGAGCAAAAGGGGAGAGTTTCAGCGGATAAAGTGAGGTGCAGCAATAAGGGCCAGTATAAGATGAATGGGCTGAGAAATCTTTTGAACCATGAATCATGAAAAGCTCCTCCACTGAACTCCCAGAACAAAAATACAGAGCTGGCAATGAACATAATAGCTCCTCTTTAAAATCATAACCTTCGTGAAGGTTGACTGAAAGAAGAGCTTGTTGGTTGTCAGGGTTTTTTTTCCTTTGACTTCAGAGGAAAAGAGTTATGTGTGCTGCGTATTGTCTATTCAGCATGAGCCAGAGGGGGGAAAGCATTGTTGTGAAAACATACCACAACTTTTTCTTTCTTTTTTTCACAAGTCAGGAATTCCACTTATGCGAACCACTGGATTTAATTAGTCATATGGGATGCAGGACATATTTTCCACAAGTCAAAATCAATGTTTTATTTGTATTATTACAGTTATTTAACCTCAAAGATCATTGAGGGAGTTTTTAAACAGATTAAAACTGATTATAAATAACAGCTGAATGGTTTATAATCATCCGTTTAAATTTATCAAGTGATATCAAAATATTTTAAGTTGCTTTTGAGGTTGTTTGGGCATACAAACTGAAATCAGAGTTCATTACAGACTCGAGGGATTTGCAATGAAAGACTGAGTTTGATATGACCCAGAGGACCAGTCTAGTAAAGTAAACACGACTGTACGATGCAACCCCAACGAGAGCCTTACATGGATAAATACAAATGTCTTGCATGTCTCGCAGATGGAAAATCACCCAACTTTTTTTTTTTTTACAAGCTGCAATGATGAGCGCTACAAGCACCACCAGTTGTAAAGCAAAGAGCAGAATAATAAACAGCATCTGAGGGCTTTAGAGTAGAGGCAGAGGCATGCCTATAAATCACATCACCATAATCCATAAGGGAGAGAAAAACGGCTTAAACAATCCTTTCCCGACAGAGCTTAGAAATGGTAGTCCTATTTCTGTATATTGAAAAAGATGTTAAGTGTTCAAATACAACTTAGACAACCTTGTCAACAAATTACAACAGTTTATTGACAATCTGTATCGTTATTTATACTCATTAACTCTCCTAATGTTGGATCCTTGCACACTGAAAACACAAGTTTTTGCCATCAACATCTCTAGCTCTGGAGCAGCGGTATTATGCCTTTTCATTTTTTACCTTTTCTTCAGTGTGTTTATGTTCTTGTGCATGTAAAAGATCTTGAAAGTTAAAAAGGTCAATATCCGCACAAACGGAAGCTCCTCTCTCCTGCAGAAAACACTGCTCCTGAAACGCCTCATCAGTAGTCACGCCTTTAATTCAGATGTGACTTTGTGACATCACAGTATGTCACCATGCAGTGCAGGTTCAGGCATGTGTGAGCTAACCAATCAGAGAAGACTGGGTAATCGGGGGGGAGGTCTTAAAGAGACAGGAGCTAAAACAGCGTTTCAAATACAGGGGGAATACAGTGGACAGTATGAGAAAACTGATTTTGAGCATTAAAGTGTGTAAATCTATTCCTACAATAAAATAATGGACCTGAAAATCTGCAAATGTTTCTTGGACGATCATTAGGTGCAACTTGGAGAATGTGAAAGGAACGTTTCAGGTTTTCCACGGCTAGTTGAAAACTTTACAACTTGGGTCTTAAAGCTCTCTTTATCTTTTTTTTTTTATGCCTTTTTGCCTCATTTTCAGGACTCGACCAGCCTGCCCATGATCCTGGTGCTAGAGGAATCAGAGATTAACGATGAGAAGGCCAAAGAAGAAGCCAGAGTATCGGTGGAGAACTTCCTACAGGTAAAAGACACCAGAGCAACCGACGTGTGTTGACAGATGAACACTTGATAACATTCATGACTGACCATTTTGTTCTTTTGCCGTTTCAGGAATTAGTTTCTGATAATCTCATCGGGCACACTCAGCCGGTGTTTCAGTTCCTCTGCCCTCTCGAGAAACTGCTGAATGAGGAGGAACATTACGGAGGCGTGTGGGGACTTCTGAGCGGTCTGGCTTACTTCCTGACTCCAGGTCAAGAGGAAGAAGAGGTAAAGTTTCACACATCTGGCTTTCATACCTATCTGACGTTGTATTAACCAAGTTGAAAAGTTGTCCGATGGTAACGGAGCCCAGTGAGACGATCAGATAAACAGACACAGTAATCTATAATGGAACAAAGGCGGATGGTGAAACTAGTTATTCAAGCTGTCCTGTGTAAACATCCGTCGCTTCAACAGACCCTGGTTCAACTTCGGCCTACTTATCATAGTTGTGCTCAAAGACAGTGTTCCAGTGCTGTAAGGAGTTATTACAGATCACTGACCCTCACTTCTGGTTTTGGGCTTTTTTTTGGTTTTACTTCACCAAAAATGTCGCCCTGTTAAAATTAATCCAACAACGTCGAACAGGATGAGAACATGATCAGACTAATTTCTGTTGCGATCCGGAATCTCAACAATTATAACCTCTGCCAATTAGCAGACATTCAACCGTGTCTGCTCGTTTGTCAGCATGATTACACAAAAAACTACTCAATGGATTTCCACAAAACTTGGATGGAGGATTGGTCTTGGCCCAGAATAAACCCTGTTAACTTTTGGTTCAGGTCCGGATAAACTTGATTGAGCTTAAATGATTTTATGATAGCGGAGGAATGCATGTTGCTTCCTCCTCTCTCTGTTTCTTCTACTCTCCCTCTCTCGGACGCTTCATGCATGTTTGTGGGAGGCCCTGCTTTCAGTTCGCCTACTGTCAAGACTTGCTGCAGTGAACAAACATAGATAAAACAGTTTATTTTTGTTATTTCAACTGTCTGTTTTAGGGCAGTGTGAGGGAGTGCTGAAAAGGAAAACAGTTTTATAGTAGCATTGTGAGATGTAGCCTCCTATCATCAATTTCACAGTCATGAACACTTTAATTGCTGCGTTTTTGTTGGATGCACATTTTAAGGATTTCTTTAATTGATAGTTGGCAGCTTTAATAATCAATTATCTGTTAATTATTAGTTTAAAAAAAAAAAAGAAATCTGTCATTAATGAGAGGTTTTTCTATTATGAAATTGTCGTAATCACCGACGAAATTAGTGATTGATGCTAAATCAGAGTAAGTTACTTTGATAATAAACTAAATGATAATACAAAATAATAACTCCTGCTCCTGTCTGTTCCCAATCAACAACTGGCTCAACAAAATCCAACAAACACTGAGCCCGCTAACTGGTTTAAATGTATCGGTTGGCTCTGTTTGTTACAATGATGTTCAGATTTTCTTTTATTTATTCAGCTAAAATTTAATCTCAAGTATTCAGCTGGAAAACATCAAAACTATCTGGTCTCACACTGGCCAAAAAAGGCATGATACTACATTCATGTGCCTTTTTTTTAATCCTCCTTTTTAAGGAGTTATCTGAAACTTCCTGAACTCATAAACACCAACAACTAAACTAATCCATATACTGAATGTCACTCTGTATTAAAGAACCGATGCCTCAGGGTCAGCTGTCCTGAACAACCTGATTGTTTTCCTTTGCAGAGCTCCAGCCCTCAGATAGAAGCCCCGAAAGAATTCCTATCACGATCTTCACATCTAGAATCCACACCTCTGCCTTTAGAAAACCCTGGTGCCTCTACCAAGATGGGCATTAATGTTCCAGATGCTGCAATCCCATCTATTGTGATTTCCGAATGCGATCCTCCTTCAGAGCCGCCTGAGGGAGCAGAAACTGAGAAGGAGCCGGCAAACGAAAACTGCTCCCAGGACAAAACGGAGGACTCTGATAATCCCTTAACCTCTCACTTCAAAATGATTTTCAAAGGACTGACCCGATCCAGGTCGCAGGATTCTCTCGCCTCAACAAAAACCAACGGAGATGAAGACCAACCCGATTTGGATTCCACGCCACACTGCAGCCAGAACGGAGGCTTGCACGGGGATAGCGTAGACGGCCCATCGTGGCTTCATTTCAGTACGAGGTCAAATAAAAAGGAGAAAATATGTTTCAAGATGTCGGTCGGAGCGCACAAAGCTAAGGGGAAGGATCAGGGCACTCTGACACGAGGGGAGGACGCCCAGGGTCAGAAGAGCCAAGTTAACTGGGAGCAGCTGGAAGGAGCCAAAGCCATATTTGACCTGCTGAAGGAAATATGTGGTTTGTTCAAACTCTGTTCACAAGAATAGAAACTTCAGGATCATGCCAGTGTTTTTGTTATCATGTGTACTTCACTGACAGCTGCTGCTTTTTAGATTAATTTAAGTAACCCAACCTGTAGAGACTCGACACTCGCGCTAATCCTAGTGAACATTTAATCCATTTTATTAATCATTGTGTGGTATTTTGAGGTGAAAGTATGTGCTGTTTTGATAAGTCATGCTTGAGTGGTGCATTCATGAGCTTTTTGACAAGCTCCGACAGTCCCGGTTTGACAGTCGACAGCTGAAGAGCATAACATTCACGAGCCTCGCTGCCAAAAAAAGAAAAACCTTAGGACGGATAATAAGACATCGATCTGATGAAAGGCATTTTGGTAATTTGGTAACTTCATGCACTGAAAGGTTTGTCTCGGAAGACGCCTTCACAGACAGGTTAGAGGATATCTAAATCTCTGAATGCTCAAGCAGAGGTACTTTTTATTTTTGGTTTAAGAAAAAAATTCAGAGAAGCCTCACCAGGAAATAATTATAGAAATGAGAAATCGTAACAGGTTTCCTTTAAATCAAATGATTCTGTTTTGTGGAACGGACTCTTGTAGTGGCAAAATTGTGCAGAATAACAAGTCAGGTCAAGTCAGTGTTCTGCACAGCCAACAGATTTGCCTCGATCGAAGAGAGCTTTATAATTAGTACAATACATGACACCTCTTTCTTTCCTTTTCTTATTTGAATATGAATTTTAGCAATCACAAAGTTTCACAATGTTAATAAAAATGATGACAGCCCATAATCAGGAACGTCAGACGTGTAACAACTCTAATTCTAACTTGTTATTGGGTAACTAGTTTTCAGAGAAAGAAGATGAATTAGTCAAAAAAAGGAAATCAAAGGAAGTTATAATTCAATTCAGTTACATTTTGTATGATGTGGGATTCTTTCTGTGAGTTAATCCACTGCTCTGTGTTAAGTCTGAAATGTCATATGGTAGGTTTACTTTTTTCCTCAGTGCCAGATTTTTAAGAATTACTTGTCGTTCCCTCTTTAAAATAGAAGAGAGGCTGTTTACTGGTAAAACCTTGTATAATTATCTGTGCAACTGTGCTACTGTTTGGGATTTGTGTCTTTTTAATCCACTGGAACAAAATGCGACTTCTAGCTAGCGACTGCAGTTTTGTTGCGAGGGAATACTGTGGAAACCTTCTGGCGAGGAAAAACCAACAAAAACAAGGAAGGCTCCAATTTAATTTCCATGTCTAAGATTGTGCAAAGCTCTTTTTAGATTTTCCAGAAACATTCAGCCACAGGACATTTTTTGCACAAAAGAGATGTGTTGGGGCCGCGTTTGTTGAGATGTTTAATACCTAAACTCAAAAGTGCAGCTGCAGAGCTTTGTGGGAGTTTTAGACACTCTCTCCTCTCATCTAACTCGGCAACAACTACAAAACACTTTATGAAAAATTGGCTTAAACATGCAAAAACACTGATATGGTCCTTTTTTATTGATGCTCTCTGGTTTGATGCACTTTAATTCTCTTTCTGTCTTGGCAGGAAACTCCATCCTCATAAACATATTTGATGCCATTTTGAAGCCTGTTATGCCCATCCTGAAAAAGTAAGTTTAGTGCCGACTTTCATCACAGATTTAAACTGGATTTTTGCGTTTTTAAATGGCTTCTGGTCTTGTTGTGTTCTCCTCCCAGAAAAGTGAACTCTTTCCTCAACAAGATGAACCCAACAGAAGTGCAGATGGCCGCGTACATCGACACCATGCGTGACAAACAGTGGCCAGAGTTTCAGCCGGCTGCACCTCCCCCTCCTCGCACCGACGAGGAGAAGAACGAGACGAGGGAGAGAGCGCACAGCTTAATCAGCGCCAGATGTAGGCGACATCTTTCTGCACTAAAGGAAGTAACCCGTTATTTTTGGCTGCTGATAATATATAAACAAAACATCACGTTCTCTCTGTAGATTCTAACTATCTCGTCTTGAAGAAGACGGACATGGACTCCGCTTTTAATCTTTTCCAGAACAGCGAAGAAAACAAAACGCTGGTGTATGTGAGTATTTCAGGTTGAAATTTATATTCAAATACTATGTTTGATTTTATATAGCATGAACATCTTGTGCGGTTTCTGCCCTCATGTCTTTCACAACAGATCCTCCTGTCGTTCCTGTTGAAGGAATTCTTTCCCAGTGAGCATTCCTTGCATGTGAGCGCTGCTGCTCTCCAGAAAGTAACCAACGCCAACAACTGATCTGTGAAGCCTTGATTGTATTTTTAATGGTACTTTTTTTTTTAAAAAAAATACGCTTTAGAATATCAAATTATTTATTAAATGAAATGATCTTAAATGCCTTAAAATAGTTGTGACAGTGTCTGCATGGATGTGAGACATTTTTTTATTTTTATTTTTTACCTCAAACATATCAAACATACTGTGAACACTTTGTGAAGTTCCTTTTGGTTTTTATTTTGTATAGTTGATCTGCATTTGTTGGTGAAATTTAGAAAACAGTCTTTGCATATTGTACTTTTATTTTAAAAACTCTGAAGAGAAAGTAAATTGTATTTCATATTTCCAGTTTGAATTTCACCCTTTAACATTCTGATGGAGGAGAATTTAAATTTTTCGAAAAATATTTTGTGTCACTTTGAGCACTTGTGTACGGTGAGAGTGTTTGTATACTGGTTAATTAGGCTTTAAGATTTTTATCATAGAATATTTCACAGTGCCGAATCACCTTTAATCTGTCAAAGCCGTCAGCAGGCCTGCAAAAAATCAAAGGACGCTTGAAGTAGTGTTAATGTAAATAACTTGAATTTATTCCAAATAAAATATTTTAATACGTTTTGTTTTCCATTGTGTTTCTGGCTTGGTCTGTTCACGTGAGTTTAGACTGTGTAAAGGAAAAAAAATACAGTAAATATAAATTGTGAATTAGTTGCTCATTATTTGCTCTGATGCAGTGTTTGAGTAGAATAATGTTTTCAGATGAGTTAAAGAAGTTAAACCCTCTGAGGCTGAACTGTGAGATGTATTAATAATTACTTAAATTAAAAGTATGAGGCTAAGATGTTTTGGCAGTATGTGTGCACTTTCACATTTTTCTACTGGAATTTAGAACTAATTAGATTTAATTGCTGAAGAATATAAACATTCCTCAGATTTGAATCACATGCATCAGTTCGATATGCTTTACTGATCAGCTGAAAACAGTTTATAGCCCGTAAACAGTGAACAACTTTCGCCATATTTTTATAACCCCTAATGGAAATCCTGCCTCTGGTGCTCGCGCTATCTCATTATGGAAGTGTAACGGAATTAATTACAGGATTATTCTGGTCCAGGTCACAGGAGGGAGATTATCTGGAAGCGCAACAGCGTTAATTTATTTTATATTCACTGAAGTTCCCTAGAGCAAGGTAACAAACATCACACTGAACCCAACACTTTAATTTACAGAAGGGAACTTGATCCTATTAGCAGCTTGAGGTGACGACTTGTTAGTAAAGATAAATACAAAATGACAAACTCATGATGAAAATATTAACACCAGTGTTTAAATGTTGCCCGCCCCACCACTGGTTCTCATTCTCGTTTTGGTTGTCTAAACATTGTTTTACCCTCTGAATTTGAGGAACAAAATTCAACAACAGTTGAGTAAACAAGGTCACCTTTGCTGGAGCTTTTATGAACACACGTGGGCCTCATCAGAAGATAGAGTCTTCCCAGTCGTCACTGAAATGCAGATAGATAGATAACTTTCTTTTGGGGATTAATAAAAGAAATTCAGGTTATCGCAGCAGCAGGTACATTGACTACAAATACAATCGAAATACAAGGGCAAATATAGAAACAATAAAATAATATATACAACACAATGTTTTAGTAGCTGTAAAATGAAATGAAAAACTGAGGTAGAAGAGAAAATGCTTATGATTATCCTTGATTTCACCAGCTAATGAAGATCAGGTGACGCGACTGAGAGTCCCTGAAAAGCTTCTAAACAGACCAATTACTGTCAAAAAACATAATAAAGATCTGAAACAGTTGGCAAGTCACAATTTTACTGGAAACAATTTAAAAAACTGGATGGGAATGACGGTGATTACAAATCACAAAATATCACTACCGAAAGTTTGAGAGAAGGTATGAGTTTAAAAACAAGAAAGCTGGATTCATGAAATTGTATACAGTAGCTGTCAAAATAGCTGTTAATGCAAGTACCACCAAAAAATGAACATTTACCACCTAAGAAGGTTTCAAAGTCTGATTAGTCTAGAAAAATAACACAAACACAACGTTGTAAAAGAGAATCAGCTGAAATCTAAACCTCTTTAATCCAGTTTTCTTGTTTCTATACACCTGCTAATACATTTTTACAATACAGTTTGTGAGATCTATTATTTTATGATTTGTGATCACCATCACTCACACTGTGGCCCAATAAATTTCCAATTAAAAGAGAAATCCTCAATTTGCAGCGAGAGGTCCATTTAATTGCTGTTCTGCCTGCGACTCCCAATTATGTCAAGTGATCATCCACATACAAATAAACAGAAATCTTCTTATTTTCATTCCTTCTATTAATGCTTTCCCTCCATTCTGTCCCCCTGTTTCTATTTTCCATTCCGTCCTAGCTGAGTTGTTCATGTGTTCATGCACATTGTCTCGAGCCTTATGCAACTGTTTCCCTGAACACTGGACCAGCAGGTGCTTTGAGTTGAACACTCCGTTGCCAGTAGCAACTATTACTGTCGCAGTGACCATCATAGTGAGTTCATCTTGGTTGTGTACTCTGGACACACATCACGCTTTGAAATAACATTTCATCTTCATTTTTCCATCCTTACGTCCGTCATGATGTGATAAAATGATGTGTTGTTATAGGACATTAGCTGTTAGCAGTAGGTTAAATATATTTTGTGCTGAATCGTTGGCAACTGGACCTGTTTCAGTTCCTTGAAGACATTTCGCTTCTCATCCAAGAGGCGTCTTCAGGTCTAACTAGCTGGATGGGAGTTGCAGACTTGCAAACTTTGTGTGGGAGTGTCCTTATAGAGTCGTTAGGGCCACTCGTGGGTCATTGACCCAACCGGTCTTCATGTGGGCTGCCAGGGCCAGGTCAGCATAGAAGGTTGGTGATGAATAATGTTGTAGACCTTTATAAGTTGTCTTGTTTCTGTAGGATACCTTTGATCTGACTGTTATCTGTGATCCCTATCGTAACATTGTTGTCTCATACTTTTTGGCACTTCTTCATTATGTGTCCATTCACAAAATTCACAGCATCCTAAAAGACTCGTTCCAGCCCGCCCATCACCTGTTTGAACCGTTGCCCTCCGGTAAACACCTACTAGTCCATCAAAACACACACCACAAGATTCATCAACAGTTTCTACCACAAAGCCATCACCATACTGAACTAAAAACGCACCCCCGAAACACACGTCAACACTAATATGCAATCATTTATTATCACAAATGCACTTTAATAATAATAATAATAATAATAATAATAATACATTTTATTTGTTTGATGGCACCTTTCAAGTCACCCAAGGTCAACTTACATAGGATAAAAGCATAAAATCACAGAATAACATCACAGAATATTAAAAACAAACATTGACATAAAAAGAAAAAGAAAAGAAAAGAAAAGTGTAGTGCACAGTGACCAGTCAGAGTGAGTATGCCAGTTTGAACAGGTGGGTTTTGAGTTTGGATTTGAATACCGTCATGGAACATGTGTTTTGCATACGTTAGCAAGCTGGCATGACTGAGAGTATAAGTGAGGAAAATGGATAGTGAATGAAAGCATTATTTATTGTATATTTAGGATGTACTATCTATTTTATTTAAGCATTTTGTGTCCAGCACCTGAAATTTTGTTGTATTTTTGTACAGTGACAAATAAAGTCATTCTTGGACTCAAAAGTGTTAAAAGCACCACGTCAGCCTCAGCCAGCTGGCACAACAAGTGATCACAGAGAAACTTCATTCAAACATCATTTTGTCAAATCATGGTGGATTTAACAATGTGACAAATGAAGATGAAATGTTTTGTCCAGCACACACGAACATATAAACTCACTGCTGTGGGAACTGTGACAGTTGCCACTAGCAACGAAATGTTCTTTCCCAAAAAGGGGTCCACCCTATGTTCCTACAGTCCAATGCTTCCACATTTCTAAGATTTTTCTTCAAATTAGGCCCTATGTTCCCACATTTCTAGGACATTTCAAAATTAGGTCTTGTGTTCCTACATTTCCCTTCACTTTAAGGGTTAGGGTTAGGGGTTAAGGAAAGGGTTAGGGTTAGGCTAGCCCTAAGGAAATGTGGGAACATAGGGCCTAATTTGGGGAAAAAATCTTAGAAATGTGGGAACATAGGGCTGTGGGAACATAGGCACGCTCTCCTAAAAACAAACAGCTTTTTTCAGTCACATAATTACTGTTTAATTTGGAGGAAACGTGTATAAAACATGTACAACACATCCAGGGTGGAATGGGAGTGGAAACATTGGCACAAAATGGAGGAAACACAAAAAAAGCCGGAATGTAAACAAGTCAGTGTGCTGATCCAGATGGGCGACCCCACTGAAGCTGCTGTTGAATGAGCCTTGTGGTTATATCCTGTCAGCTATCAGCTAAAATATATTCTGTACTATTAAGCTGCTGTGTCAACAACCATCTCCCTGCTGAAGCTCAGCTCACAGTTTCTCCTCCTGCAGCTGCTCCTCCCGTCCAGCAGGGGGCAGCTCTGTGATTGGCTGACAGCTAACAGGCGGCTGTGTTCAGTAATCCAAGATGTCTGCGCCCTGAAGGATGCTGCTAACGGCGTGAAGGGACAGGACAAGTGACAGGTACGACAACAATGCGGTTAAAGTCGTGTCTTTGGAGTTAAACCCGGTTCTGTTCGACTTGTTAGGAGGGTTTTAAGCTGTTTGTTGTCGTCTTCTGAGTCTTAATGGAGGTGAAGTGCGTGTTGCTTCGTGCTGTTCAATGTGACTGTGGACAGAAAGTGTTCCTGCTGTGCGTCACGTTTATGCTTTTAAACGAATTGTCCGTGTTCGTTTACATACATGGATGACTTTCACACATTTGTAAATGTCTTCTTCATCGCCTGGTTTGGTGAATTAGACGAGTTTGAGTGTAAAACGAGCCTGAATTCTTGTCCACACTCAAACTAGAGGCAAAGTCAAAGCTCCCATTAAGGCTGTGAAATGTACTGAGCTGGTCTGTTTAGGGTCACAATGATGGAAGAGTTGGATCTGTAGAAACATCTGGCTGAGGGGACCTTAAAGAGTGAAGGCTCTAAGGTTTCCATCTTTAATTTGTGTTATAATAACACTGCTGGAGACACCAGGAACAAATGGAGTTCGTAAAACTGTATTTAAATATGATCAGCATGTTTCTGTTCACAGTGTTATGCCGTACACAAATCTGCCACTTAAAGTCTGTGAAAACTTGTTTCTTAATCATGTCAGTATGAGCAGAGGTCTCCCACATGAACACAAGACTGTCTGTCAATGTCTGAACATTTGTAGTTATTTTACTATTTCACATTTCATTCAAAATCAGTCATTTCAGTCAGACAGTTGTCTGCGTGTAATGCCCTTAAAGCAGCAGATAATCTGAGATTTCCCTGACAAACATGACCTCGGGAACTTCTTGCTTTCATTGGTGTTTATTTTTATTTCCTTAAGAGGTACTCAGGATTTGAAACCAAGACTGTAGAGCCTCTGTCCCCTCACACACGAGGCACAACATGGCTCTTCTGCTGTATGATCTGACTGTGAACAGGAGTCGTGTGCTTCAGCTTGAATCTTCATAGTCTACAAGCATCGAAGAATTGGTGATGATGATACTCACAGCAAACATAAGGACTGATTGTTAAAGGGAAGGAATAGGGTGCAGAGGTGAATTATGTTATGAGTGTCCCCTACATTTGACAACAACAAAAATAATGTTAGTGGATGCGCAAGTAGTTTTTTCTACCTTCCCTTATCATTGAAGAAACAACTAAACAACATCTCTTAGTGCTCAAACAGCATAATCTTTACAATGGCCTCTGAAAATACTCAGCTCTAATTGGCTGGAAGCTGTGCATCAACCTTTGGTAACCTGACAGTTTCACCGAACATCTATGAAGTATTTCAGTGTTTCTTTTCAGGTTTAAATTAATGAAACATCAGACCGTAGGCAAAGACGGCAACTGTGTGCTTCCAGCTTGTATTATGTTTGTAACCACAGCGACAACGACAAAAATGGAGATAAAACAGATGAAGTCAGAACCATGAACATTTAATTATAATGTTTTTTTCAGATACGCCTGTCTTCGTTTAATGAGGATGGTGTTAGGTGGTTCGCAGCGCTTGTGTCACCCAATACAAACATGGAATGCACTTGTCAGATATCCTGTACTTAATCCATGACGAGCTGCAAAAGGCTTATTAAAAATGGCCAATTTTAACAAGACCAAAGCCTGTTCTGGAGGACAGTAGTTCAGATGATAAACACTTACCGGCCACCTTATTAGATGCACCTTGCAAGGACTGGGTTGGATGTTCTGTAGCCTCCTGCACAACCTAAATTCCTCATGATATAGATTCAGTAAGGTGCTGGAAACATTCTTCTGAGATTTTCCTTCATATCGACATGATGGTATAAAATACTGTCACGTTGTTTTACGTATGTCTACAAGCTTGAATGCATTGAGTTGCTGCCACACGATTGGCTGATTAGATTGTTGCGTTAATGAGCAGTTAAACAGATTATTTTATTTTCCCATTTTCCCATCTCGCAACCCGAGGGGGTCGCTGATCCTCAGGTTCATGTTAGACCCGCACAATATGAGGAAAATCTGCCATGTGCGATAACATTGTTTAATATTGCGATGACGATTTGACTTGAAACAAATAAACAAATATTGAAGTTTCCATAGCTCCTCTCTGCTTCCCTAGCCACCGTGCTTGCCATCCTCGCACTTGCAACCAAATGCCGCCATTTGATCGATTATATAATTGACAAAATGGTGTGAATGCATCTGATAATATCTAATATCGGCATTAGGGGTGTACCAAAATATCGATACTACGATATGTAAGGGATAATGTATAGAACGGCGGTCACTATCGGGAAAATAAGTGCAGACAGGACGAACTGATTCGTCCTGAAGGGACTTATTTTCCCGATAGTGACTGCCGTTCTATACATTATCCCGCTTATTACACGGTTACATGCACAAAAGAAAACTTGACACAGGGTGTCTTTTTACAATTTATTCGTTACCATTCATAGTGTTTTTCAGCAGAGAAATATAGTTCGCCAAACCGACGCCATTTCACTTCTCCCTCTTCGCTGCTTTCCTCTCTTTTTCTTTTCTTGACCTTTGACGACAACTCAGCCTTTTGCCAAGAGTTGAAATCACCGTATTTTCCAAGAATATTAAAGTTAATGTGAAACTCATCCATACTAGTGGCCTAGGAGTAGTTTTTACCGATATGAAGTAGACTACAGATCAGCTGATGTTGCTTAGCGACCGAAGACGCTGGGGTGATAAGTGACCGGACTACTTGCGGAGCAAAGCTTTAGAGCGTGGAGTGATACGAAATACGTGAATCAGAGGCAAAAAGGCCACTTTCCTTGACAACGGTCAAATATGCTTAGCAGCGGTCAATTATTCGAAAATAATAATTGATTATTATTGATTATTCGAAAATAATTGACCGCCGAACGTTGGGAAGGCCTATTCAAGTGAATGTAGCATTCTACAGCATTAAGAAGAGCCGTCTAATAAATCGCAATATTTCGTCTTGAGGTACGTTATCGATACACTGGCGCCAAATATCGATATTTAATAATATTTAAGTTGCGGTCAGTGTGTGTGTTAAGAAGAGCCACTGTGCAGTATCCACTTTGTTTTACTTGACTGTCATTCATGTGAAATTGATTGACAATGTTTTGTAATTCCTGTAAAATGGGTTCAGTGCAGTCAATAAATTTCTTCTATTGAATTTCTTCAGTGACACAGATATCGTGTATCGTATCATATCGCGAGGTACCTGGTGATACCCGGCACTAATCGGCATGCTACCTTGTGAGGCAGCTGGATTCGCAAGATCATGTTATCTCGCAAAGCCACCTGACCAGGTTTACGGCTGACCTCACCGGCAAACTACAGGCAACCACAGGTGTGGTTCAGATGTGATGTACGGCAAGAGAAGCGAATGTTAGTTTGAAAACAATGGTGGCTTCTCAAGAGATTATCATAAATGTCGCTAAGAGGAAAGAAAAAGCACTGAAGGGTTTTCTCAATAGGAAAGTTGTTTTCCCTCTTTGCCCGACTAGCTTCGATCAGAGTTTGATTTACCAACTGGCTCTGCAGGTGGTAGCGCTCGCCTTCTGTTGATCTCTTGTTTGCCAGTGATATACTGTGATAGACAGATGGTTCCTCCTATCACCTTCCAAGTACTGTTACAAAGTGACTTCCCTTTTCCAAACAGTTTCAGGCGACTCCTGTCCAGATGGATTCGTAAGAAAAAAGGTTTTGTGACACTTACCATCTGGCTAATTAGGATAATTCATATGCTGAGTGTGAATGCATGGCATGTATACATTAAAACACTCTTCTATAGTAAGGCATTTTTTTTGTGTTAAATGGTAACACTTCTGAATAGTTTTAATATGTGAGAGAACATTATTGAGTTTAAAAGAGCTGAGTCATTTCTTGCTGTAAATCTTTTTCTGCAAAAATCCAAGACCCGCCCGTAAAAGTACCTTCTTCCGGATTCCTTGCGGCAACCGTGATTCAGGTTTGACCCCTGTTAATTCTGATGCCTGTCTCCAGATCAGTAACCACACGCCCACACCGTTATATATTAATCATGCCTCCCCGGTGTCGTGTCTGTGAGGTCCAGCTGCAGCAGGAGCTCAGATCCAGTGGGTGCAGATGGCTGCAAAGTTCAGAGAGTTTACTGTCACATTCTGGCTGCAGTCACACTTTGGCTTGCAGTTTTCTGCACTGCAATACCGGGGACTTGGTTTTATAATGTCAGAGCCTTGTGTATCCACATGTCGCCAAGAGATGGCTGTGATGTGTGTAATCATTGAAATCTGTGACAGCATTGCCTTCGCTCCCTCTTCCTCCCTTCGCGTTGGCTGTGTGAGTGTTGCTGCCGAATCTCATCTTTAGTATAAAGAAGTGTGATGACGATGTGAGGAATGAAATGTCTGTTTTGCCTTTTCGTACATGCAGGGTGTATGAATCATGGATCATAAATCAGACATAAAACATACTCTAGCCTTCCTAGTTTGGAATCACATGTTATTTTGATTATCTTCCTTCCTTTTGTAGCGGCTGTTTAAATGCAGATTAAAACGGTATAATTTAGAGACAAAATGCATTATTGAAATTTGAGAGAAAAAGTAGACTTAAATTATTAAAGCTTTAATTTATTTTATGTCCCCACAGTGTCGTACAACAGGAGAGAATACAGTTGAAACACATTTTTTTTTATAGATAATTTGCGCCACAATGGTTAAATTTGGCTCTTGATATTTTGATAATCTGCTTTTGTTTGGGCCTGTTGAAGTCGAATCAATGATTAGTTTAATAGGTTTAAACTGTGATTGTCTAGTCCATGGTCTAATTTCAACAGAGCTAACCTAAATTGACCTTAGATTTGAGTTTTTTAGGTTTTAAGAAAAGCTCCGCTGAAGCATCACCTCTTAATTCCAGGCATGAATATGTATTTGACACCTCAAACAGGAATTTGTTCTTTAATAAATCTGCAGCATTTTTTATGCTAAGCTCCTGATTTCTTTTACAAATGCCTCGTGGGTCCTTGTATTCTTTTTTGCTCACAGGTGTCTTTGTATCTCTCTGTCTTTTCAATTTGTCCTGCTGAACCGTTGCACAAAACACCTCTTATTATGCAAACCCACCATACAAAGTAACATCTATTTGCAAAGAGGACTTTCTGCTGCCTTAAAGCAAGGCGGACACTTCAGAAACACAAAGTAGTCCTCTCAGCCGTCCGACTGTACTGGATGAGGCTTTTATGGCGATTCCAAACTTTTGAGCGGTTGTGTGATTTGACACAAAAGTCCACTTGGACTTGAGGATGAACTGATTAGATTTTGATTAAGTTAAAGGTTGCTGTGAACTGTCTCCCGCCCCTTTCTCCTGAACGCAGTGTCTCGGGAACCCCTGAAGTTCATTACGTCTGGTGCAAACGGCAACTGAAGAATTCACACACTAACTGTGATTAAATTTCACACAAAGGTCTAGAAAGACAACATAATGAAGTGATGACATTTTATGTCCAGATGGTAAAAGGTCGACTTCGCAGTGACATGATAATGTTCTGCGGAGAACACTTTTCTAGCTAAATGGTGAATATCAGTAACAGAAGGGGAGACTGTGACCATATTTCACATTTGGTCAGATACTGAATCGGTCACAGTAATGTTGCGTGTCTGTGGTGATTGATTAGATCTTCTGCGCAGCAGAGTTGAGAATGATGTGTGTAAAGAATCCACATTTGTAGCTTCTTTGTGTATATCTGAATCAACTTTTTTGGCTAAACACGTGAACACATGCAAGGAATTGGATTTGTTTTTCTCAGTGGACTTACATGCTAACAGACATACAGCAGTGCTCCACCGTAAGCCGATTGGTTGTGCTGATATTGAGCTTCAGGTGATTGTCGGTGCAGCACTTGATGAAGCTCTCCATCGGCCGTCTGTACTCTGAAGACGGCGTGTTTTTCATTGGAAATTATATATAAAGCGATAACTCTCATTTTGCCAAAACATAACCTCATAAATTATATTAAATTCCTTCAAAGTCTTCACTACATGTATTATTGAGTCTGGACAGCCTTGTATGTAAACTGCAGCCTGACTGGCTGCTGGACTCGCAGCCGGCAGACTGTTATTCTAGTCTAGATTTATTCCCAGTGCAGGCAGTTTGTAACACATTCTGTCTCTCCATTCAAACATGATGGAGGGAGGAAAATGTAATTCAGGGGATCCAGTAAAGGAAACGGCCTCCCTGGGATTTCAATACAGGCTAGCAGAGATAATACATGCAGGAAGTTTAGACCCGGAGTCATCACTATTCTAGTACAAGGCCCCGGTTTGAAGCCAGACTATGGTGATAGGCATGTATGTGCTGCTTCAGTAGTCAACTTTTCACTCAGCCGCCTTCAAACAGAGCAGTGGACGGCTGCTGCCCTCATTAACGGACTTATTTTTCCACGGTCACTGCTTAGCAACAGCAAGACAAGTCAACCGATGTAATACAATGTGCTACGGACGCACCAACATATCACACACAAATGTGATGGTTGCTGAGCATCTCGTACCAAAGAAATGGAGATATGCATAACGCAGATATAACGCGCTGCACACAGACTCAAGTTTTGATGGAGAGTTTTTTTTTTTTTATTCTATGATATTTTAGAACCTGGCTGCTGGAATTTGACTTCATACCAGAGGTGTTGAATGTGTGTGAAGTCAGGGCTTTGTGCCGGAACACCTTTTTATGAACTTTCCCAGACTGATGAAAACACACTTCTGGCTTTAAATACCAGTAGACATTGTAACCTTTCGATTTCTCTTCACTGGAAATAAGAAGCATGTACGTGTTAAAACCATGTAAAGATAGCCCTTCATCTAAAGCACATCAGTATTTGGATTAGGGATGCAGATTTTAAGGCGTGTATTTAATTGATTGTAATCTGCATTTACAATCGATTATCAGTGAATCATTAACATTATAATTTGTTGTCTGTCCGTCCATGAGAACGTGGAAGATGCAGAATCAGTTGAGGCTACATTAGGAGTTAAAAATTCACTCTTTTCTAACATTTATCAATAGGTGATTTATAATGGTTGCTAATGAAACCATCAGCAGTGGCAGCTGAGATTTTATAGCGTGAGTATTTTGTTCAATAGGAGCTAAGTGTAACACAAAAGCAGACTGACGGGGCGTCTGCCTACTTTTGGCCGTGTAGTCTACGAGTCATCATTTTTTAATCAGAGTATCGCTGAGAGCCAAGATCTTTTCTTTTTAGGAACAGCCTGTGTGCACTAGCACATTTATACACCAACAAACCTGGAAGGTTCCGTATATCCACAGTCTGACCTGTTGAACACTGAGTGGACGAGGGTTAAGGGCCTTGCTCAAGGGCACCTCGGAGGTGGTAATGAGGGTACGGCAGCAGCTGTTCTTTCACTTCCCGAAGTAAAGATTCAAAAATCGAACTTAAGGTCAGAAGCCTTCCCTTCTCACCATGGCCCCGAGATATCATGGCTGTTATTAACTTATCCCAGGAGTCGATATCGCTGTGTTTGTCAGCAGATGAGAAGTTACAAGTTTCACTGCAGAAATACCAAAGAGATATTCAGCATTGGTAAAGGAACAATTTATCCGCCGGAGAGTACTGATGATATTTTGAACATTTAAATACATATTTCGGACGTTGCCCGCGCAATATATGACGGAAGTAATGGCAGATACTGTGGAGGTCAGTTGATGGTTCAGTAAGATTGTGTGATTAATGTTTTTGATAGTAAAACATGCTGAACGCCGAAACAGTCACCCTCCAGCCCTGATGAATATTTTTGGCAGAATGTAATCTCTCTCTCTCTCTCTCTCTCTCTCTCTCTCTCTCTCTCTCTCTCTCTCTCTCTCTCTCTCTCTCTCTCTCTCTCTCTCTCTCTCCCTATCCACAGCAAGAACATCAGATAAATGTGAGAAATGAATTTTAAGCAGTAATGCCTTCATCAGAATATATTTTTCCAAGATAATTGCACAATGAAAATTTGATATGAAGCTGTTCTTTCCGCTTACTGCTCATTTTGTAGTTAAAAACTACACAAAATCTGGTGTTACATCAGTCTATTTGATGTAAAATTAGTTTATTCCTCAAAGTGGGGGGAATGAAGAGGGGGGTTTTTTTTTCCCCCTCTCCTGCTCTGCGCTCCGTTGAGATGAGACCTGCAGGTTCAGAACTCGGTTAAATCAGGTCATGCAAGTTCCCTTTTCCAGTCTTATGGGATCATTCAGACTCTTGTTGAGTTCTTCGTTTTATTTGACTGGCCTTTAGGACTTGGCATTCAGCAATCAATAGCTCCAGGGCCGGAGTTTGATGGGATGAATACTAATGTGCTGGAACAGCTTTGGCATATGACTGGCCCTGTATATCTTTATATCTGACGTTATCTCTTCATCTCATCCTGGGCGTCTCGTGTGGCTCATCTAATGATCACAGCTCAGGACATTTGTTCTGTTCGGTCATCGCATTAGGCTCATCGATTACAGTTAATCTGTAGCTCCTAATTCATAACATGGTGTCCTCTAAACAAATAGTGTCCCAGAGTTCCCCTGCTGCCAGTGAAGGTCCTTCCTGTGCTATTTATTTTGCTGTTAACAGAGATTTGATTATCTTATGTATTCAAGGACACCAGTCGTCTATTGCTGCTCTAATAGTATTCAGATTTTTTCTGCACAGATGAGCAGAAAACATGAAATTGCTATTATAATTTTAATATGCCTGTGCTCTTTTTTCTGTTAGTATCTGGGGACAGCCGCATGTCTCTAGGGCCTTTTCTCCCTCTTTATCTTGAATTTGTCTGCCAGAAAGGATGTGTAGCGGTGACATAGGCCATCTCAGAAGTCACGCACACACGTGACTGAAGTGTGCCGCTGTCTTATTGTGAATGAGTCTTTCAGCCAAATGTCTTACATCAAATGTAAAGGTGAATGCCACCACTAGATGGACTGCCACACTAAGAGTTGAATAAAACCAATTGTCAGAGCCAGTTTTAGTGTCGCTGAGAGATAAGAAAGGATTTGGTCCCTTTCCTTTTAATTTGAAAGAATGCTAATCATGGTTTGTGTTTGGCAGTGGGCTCTGACAGGTTTTATCTGTTTTAAAGGGATAGAAACTGAACGAGTTTCACTGAGTGATGCGACTGGAATAAAAATCCTTCAATCCTTATCAGAGTATCACAAAGAAAGACCCTCAGGGAAAGAAATGTGTATCAGGTAATGGATTGCACGTTTAAAAACATAACCTGCGATAGAAGCTTGACGCGTTAGTTATTTTATCAGCTAAAATCATCTTTATTAGAGCTGGGAGCTCTTGGATAAGCTGTAAATACCGTACAGAGGAGACCGTAGGACGTAAATGGGAAAAAAAAAATAGAAATGTGTGGGGATAGGTGGCGCGGATAAAACCCTTTATCACAGGGAGTCGTGTCAGCTTAGTGGTTAGGACTGATGCTATATTGTGACAACAACCTTTGATGTATATTATTCCCATTGTCTCTGCCCTCTTTCCCAGTCGACTCCCTACTGTCCTCTTTTGAAAAAAAGGCAGAAATACCTCTAGAAATCTTTTGTTTCCTTTGGTTTTATCTCTCTTTGTGTTTGATTTGTGAGCATTGTTCATAATGGCCCAACAGAGTGATCGTCAGCAGGAGTCTCATGAGCATCATCCAGTCTGCAGAATATTAATGACTTCATAAAATGTGCGTTTCTAACGAAGAAGCCCAGTCCGTCCTCAGAGTAATCGTCGATTATCTTTCAACCCCTGGTAACGAGCCAAAAAGTCTGTTGTTCATATTTCACCCATTGCACAGAATTAGGTTATTCCTCTCAGCTTTACTCGGCCCGGCTCCCAGGCCGGCCGCCCAATCCCTGGAGGTGACAACAGTGCATCGACTGGACTACGAGAAGCAACTCTGGAGTAGTTGGAGAAGCACTTGGCTTGTCTATAGAGAGCCACAGGGATGACATTTTTCTGTAGGCTAACCCAGAAGTTAGCATTGTCCCCGTTCCCTCCACAAATAAGAATTTGGATTATTGCAGAACATAAAATAGATAATCTTGATTAATGAAGACGTTTATGTCCTCAAAAGAACTTCATAAATGCTGAGACTGGGTAACAAATCAGATATCACAGTAGTTTTGACCAAATATCTCGATGTTGATACTACAACAGTTTAGGGATGATTGTTGGTACTTTTGCAAAATATTGACAAATTTAGATTTTTTGATGAATAATCATGTCACAGTGTCCCAGTGAGAATCTTTCATCAGTCATGGGGATAAATCACTAAGTTAATGGTCTGCTAAGTTCAGATAATTAATTAATTAATGTGATTCATCCCTTAAAACCAGGAATGAACACATTTGTCATGTCACCAAAATCTCAGATGGTATGCAGTCTCATTTCTCGTAACGATTTGTATCGTACACATTGCTCAGTCCTACTTTGCAGTTCTGTTCACATCACAGATTAGCATGCTAACATTTGCCAGTTAGCAGAGCTATGTTCACTGATGGGAATATTGTTAGTTTTTGCAGTTAGGTCACAAATCAAGTATTCTGAAGTTTTAAGGCATCGCCAAAGTTATTACCAATTTCACTTAGAACTGCAAATTGCAACCTTGAGGTGGCCTTGAGGAAACGCTAGGGCATCACTAAAGTCAGTAGACAACCATGAATACCTGCACATAATTATGTGTTAATCCATAAAGTAGAAGTTGAAATATTTGAGAGGATAAGTGAAAGTGAAAACTGCTCGTGGCGCTACATGGAGAGCACCAGAGTCAATATAAATCTGTATGAAATTTCAAAACAATCCATCAATCAGTCGAGTGGTTTTAATAGAAAAATTTAAAGCTCTTGGTGGTGGTAGAGGAGATGTGAGTGGGGTTCATCCTCTGGGGATCATGAATGTCTATACAAATTATTATGGCAATCCATTCTGTAGTTGTTGAAATAATAATAAACTTCAGATATTATATCGGGGTGGACCGAAGTGCAGGAGCGACATCATCAGCCCTCGGGCCACGCTGCTGGTGTGGCTAAATATCATACATACAAAATAGCTGTAATGAAGGTGATGAAGCTTACATTTAAGTTTCCCCATAAACAATACCTTTTGATACGTTTATAACACATGACTCAAAGTAATCGTTGCTATTAAACCTTGGAAAGCACGAGTCAGTATCACCGGCCTGTAGTCAGACAACTAAAGATGGTTTAGGGTGGATGTTGGGACCGGCTGTAGGAGCATAAACCAACCGCATAAAGGTGCTCTGACAGGAGGTAAAAGAGCCTTTACTGAAGCACGGTTTACAAGCTAACACACTTATACTCAAATGAATCTTTGTCACTGTTTCTGTGATAAGATAATAATCTCCGGTTCTTGTAGCAACACAGACTCCGCGTTATTAGAAAAATGATTTGACTTCATTTTCTTCGCTTGTTCTCGTCCAATTTAGCCGAGATATGAAGATGAGAAGGCAGATAAGGTGTAACAAAGGTTATTGAACCAGATTTTGCTCTGCGTTGTCGCGGCTACAAAGTCTGATCCCGCTGAGAAATCAATTAGTATTCAGCTTTTATTTCATCGGACCGCAGTAAAAAGATACGGCGGATATAAAGTGGAGAGGAGGAAGACATGATTTCCTGCAGGCCCATACAATGTCAGTGTCATTTATATTGAGGAGGGTCTGGGACTCTCGGCTCAAAGCGATCTTATGGAGGCCATTTTTCAAGATTGTCATTTTATAGAGGATTGATATCTGTGACCTTGACTTGTAAACAAATCACAGATTCAGAGGATTCCTTGCTGTTTTGCTTGTTCCCCTTAATGAAGACTAAAGAGAGCCTAATAGCCAAAACAACAAACAGCGGTGGGCTTTACTGACAGCAATTAAACTCACATTGTAAATAGCAAACTGATTAATTTCTTTAATCAAAGTCAGCTGTCTCCTTGAAGCGCAGTCAGATTCAATTATGCCGAAACACGCCACAAAAGCTGCCGTTACTGGTCTGTGAAACCCGTCCTGGCACATTTTGATAAAAATGTAATGAGTTTTTACGTGGGGGAGTGTAGTTTTTATAGTCCTGCATATTATCATGACGAGTGAGATTTTTGCCTCCTGCTTCTCTCCCGAGTGCTCAGTTTTATTGACATGTTTACCTCTGTCAGAGATACAGTGTTTCTATCCCAAGTAGTTTCTCTGACAGGCGGCAGGAGAGCTTAAAAAAATGTCCAGATATCCTCGACAGATAGCCAGAGAAACACAGTCTGGATCCAGAGTTTGCATTCTGGTGGTGGCAGGCGATTTATTAAGCAAAATGGCTCGAATTGATAACCAGATAATTGTGAGGACAAAAGGAAAAAAAGAAAATCATTTAACCTGAAACTGACAGGAATAGGATTGAAATTGTTGGGTGCAACAGTAAATTGGTTGGCAGTCTAACATTTGTTGGTTTTTCTCCATTAAAGCTCACCCTGCTTTCCTTTTTATGAGGTGGTTATTTAAATGCTTGTTTTGTGGCATGTCATTTATCGAGCATGCTCTGAGAAAGTGCTTTTACGCTGCAACTCTGCATGGCGCAAACAAATTGCGTGTGTTCTCCTTGTTATCTGCTACACCGTTGCCTGTAATTGCTGTAGGAATGTAATATTCGGCCTAAAGAGCAGCACAAAATTGTGTCTGTTCCTTCAAATTACGTCGGCTTTTGATTTGATTATTCGCAGCAAAAATATTAACTGAGCTCTGATTGAGGCTTATTGTGCCGCCTTGAACCACGTTTCCTGCCGCTGCAGAGCTAATTCTGCTTTATTCCTTGAATCTAATGTAAATTCAACTGTGACACATACTGTCAGCGCGGTTGTGATGCCTTATGTAGGTCAATTCTTATTCAGCGTTAACTGCTTGGCCTTGTGATGAGTGATTTTCATTTTGCGAAGGGGAACTGCGGTTTTATTATTCATACTTCAGCAGAGATTGGAGTTGCGGTGCATTAAAGCATGACGTTGTCATTTCCCAACTCTCAGTACTGTTATTCCCTTTGCCCCAAATTGGAATTAAACCCAACATTTGATGCTCGCCCTAATTGTTTTTTGCTTCCAGTCACCAAACTCAAGTTAAGCCTCCTCTCTGTGGAGGTACAGTATGTCATTTTATCGGTTCGGTGCTGGTTGGCGCAGCGCTTTTTCTCCCCCCCCCCCCCCCCCCCCCCCTCAAAACTGCTGTTTTTCTGCAGCTTGCCAGTTAAGGATTCATGAGTCTTTCTGTCTACGTTTGATAACAAGTAGAGGTTTCTCACTTCAGATTTAATGCATAGAGGTCTCCGCATTTTTTTCTAACTGGCTCCGAAATTGATCTGAACTGCAACATGATTTTTCCACAATGAAGTAGCCGAACACATTAGGCGAGCAGCGTGAAATTGACCTCTGAAAAGCAGCAGTGTATGTGAGTTACATTTTAAAGACGGCTATTGAGAGAATTCAAACTAAATGGATTCTATTTGGGGACTTTTTCTGCAGCATGCGTATCACCTTAATGCTCTTACAAATATTGCCTCATGGTGGTTGCACTTTAACGGCTGCTGGATAATCAGCGGCCCAGATAGAATCACAACTTTTCTTGGGAGCAGTTTCTCACTGTGTGTTGCTCCAAAGCAGCATGAGGTCCCATATATCTTTTTGGTACTGTCTCTTCTGTTGATCTAATTGGATACCCTCTGTTGCCTACAATGAATCATCACTGGACCTCTTCTCTCCCTTCAAGTACTTATTTTTATTGAATGCAGGGTTCCCCTGAATCACAAGCCCCAACCTTAAAACTTGTATTTGTCCCTTGGCTCCAGTCATTGATCTTTTTTTTTTCCATTCTTTTCTTTACAGCTGTGTCAGTATCACTTTTATTCCAGCAGAGGATTAAAGGCATGCTTTTATGTGCTCTTCCTCCCCAGAGAAAGGGCCAGCAGTTCGGGCCATTCTCCACACTCCGCTAATTGACTCCTAATTTGCCAAATGCATTTTAAGGTGGAATGAAAAAGCCGAACCCTCTTTGAGGTCATATGTGAGGGTGACACTCCCACATGTATTGCTGTTATTACTCATCCCTCCTTCGCCCTTGACTCTTGACCTCTACTGATGCAGAGGAAGCTCTGCTGCAGCACAGGGAGTTCAGCGCCGGTTAGACATCTAAAACGGCAGAGAGACGATGGAGGCGTTTTGGCATGCACGCCATGATTTTTCCAAAGAAGTTTAAATCCGGCCAGTCCTCGGGATCTTCATGGCGAGCATCTCAGTCGGCCGCTGATCCACACTGCAAACACCTCCAGGAAAGTGGCTCTCACTGAGCGGATCGAAGGCAAAGATTTTTTTAATTACTCGCCTGCTGCAGAATGGAAAGGCACGGGTTTTACCCATGGGCATCAGTATCGACTTGAGTGTATGATGTTTTAATGAGCCCGGCGTGTAAATGATTTGTTGCGGCTGTGTATTCTTGAAAGACTAATTTGTTTGTTTTTCTTACGTTTTCAGTGGATGGATTCTCAATTGACTTGGAGGCAGATTTAAGGATTTACAGATTGACCAGGATGTCAAAGATCTCAAAGGCAGCCAAGGCTGTGAAGAAATTGGATGCAGGCAATGTTATCCGGGCGATAGTGAGGTCAGGACAAGCGGCCCCTGGGCCCCCACTCGGCCCCATCCTGGGACAGGTACTTACGAATCCACTTCTTGTTCCATCTGTCTGCTCCGAGTAATCAGGTGTATTAACTTAATTGCAGGAGCAGAGCTTCATTTTATCAACTGACCTTACGCACACAGCTCTTATTAACTGTGAGACAACCTGATCCTTCCTTATTTTCTCTTTGCCAATCACATAGGTGCCTCTCTCTCCTGAGTCACCCCTTCGCACCCCCCCTCCACCACCTCCATCTCCTCCCATAGCCCTATTCATATTCCCATTCTTATTCTAGTCGCACAGCTTCATTGTGCAGGTGGGTGCCACACTCTGCATCGCTCTGCAACTATTTTCTTGCGGTTTCCAGGCCAGAGACACTAACACCTCCATCCACACCGACTGTCCGCGCGCATTAGCTTCACTGTTTACAAGCGAGCTGATGAAATGGGATTTAACCTGTGAAGGTTTTTGTCCTAAATTCTTGTATACTTCTCCCTGCTTCAGCTGCTCCTGAGAGACAGCTGAGGTTCTGTTGTGTTTTATTGTTCAGGGATGCACCGCTACAACTTTGTAACCACCGGTGCCAATTCCAACGAGAGAAATTGATGCATTGGCTGGTGGTACAATAATGACATGAGTCGCAGTTGCCAAGTATTGAGTAATGAACAAAGATGGTTCAGAGTCGGCGGGTAAAAATAACAGAGGCTGGTTTATCCCTCGCTTTAAAATAAAATCATCCTTCTGTAACTTAACTATTCAGTGCCGATGCTCATTAACCTTGTCTGTGTCTCTGATCACACAAGTGTGTTGTTTTAAATATTTCTTGTAAAACCTTTTATTTTATTGTACATCATAAAGGCACAATCTGCTCCCACTTTAACGGCCATTCAGCTGCTTAAAGTTTGATTGTTTCTTGTGCGAGATTGAATGAAAGCAGCCCTGCGGCTTGTTCCCTACATGCAGATGAGATCCAGTTAGCCTCTTTAATGGACGGTGCTCATCAGCCTTGGATGCTGTTGCTCGCTTGGAAACAAGATCAATTCTCACAGCTCATCCATCTCTGTGACTTAATGGCGACGCTCAGAGAGGAGAATTGAAAAGTGAACAAAAACTGGCAGAAAAGATCCAGTCGTGATTAATAATGTCAGGGGAAAGCAAACGTCAGAGAGGAGTTAAACGATGTGAAAATAACACATTTCTCTTATCTGACATCGACAGTAACAGCGCAGTTACTTTATGGTTGTGTTGAAAATGATGTACTCTGCTGTCAGCAGGTGCACAACATAAACTATGTAACATAAGATCTGTTCATTACTGGAATCCTGAACCCCCTGATGCACTGGGTCTTAGATTTAGTGCTCGGATATTAGTCATTTCAGACTCACTTCTGAAAGAATTTCTAAAATAACAGTAAAGTGCAGGCAGCAGGGATGACAGCATTGTACTTATTCTATGGCTCATCTACTGTAAATCATTTTAACAGCATATATACCCTAAAATGGATTACAGCATGTTACAGTGGGATAACGGTTTTATATTGATTTTACAGTGTATATGCCAGCATGTTACTGTTTATTTACAAAGGATAATAAAATCGATTTCTTTTGCATTTATTGCCAACAAAGAAAATAAAACAATAGCAAAAAAGAGAATACAGAAATAAGTTACAATATCTACTTTTATAGTTAACCAGCCACATTAACTGTTACTAATTACCAACAGATTGAATGCCAAGAATGACTTCTTCATAACATTTATATTTTGTTTCTTGTTCTACTGATCTACTTATGATATTATATCTACTAATATATTCCCATAGTTGGGTTCCAATTAGCATTTTTATTTTTTTTAATGACCATGTTCTTTGTTTAGGATTAAGTGGCATCTAGTGGTGAGGCCGTAGATGGAGACCAGCTGAACACACCTTGTCCCACCCTCAACACGAAAGACATAAATCTCATTCAATAGTAACAAACACAACTCTTTTAGTTTCACGTGATTATACATAAATGAAAACATTAGAGCTTCAACAGTTAATCAATTAGTTGTCAACTATTGAAATGAATCTCATATTTTGAGAATTGATTTATAAGTTTGAGTTTTTTTAAGGAAAAGAGTCAAAATTCTCTGATTCCTGCTTGTTAAATGTGACTATGTTGTGGTTAATTTACTCTGCGGTGACCGTAAACTGAATATATTTGTGTTGTGGACAAAACAAAGCATTTGAGAACTTGATCTAGGGAAACATTGCTCTAAGTTTTCTACCATTTTGTGGTACTTTATAGACCATACAACTAATATTAATCGAGAAATAATCAATACATTGATAAACAATTAAGATAATTGTTAGTTACTAGAAAACATAGTTCTTAATATATCATATTCCATTTCTGCCAGTCTGTCCCCTTAAATCATACACATTTTGATTTACAGATTAAATCTTCAAATTATTTAGTTTTTTGTGAAATCTACCCAATTTTTTATTTTATTCTTTCAGTTTAAAATGAGATTAAAGAGAAAATAGCAGCAAATCTCACATTTGACACGCTGGAAACATCACATTTTGGCCTATTGTTGCTTAAAAAACAACAAACTATTAAGAAACTATCAAAATAGTTGCCTATTGATATTTGTCGAATAGCTGTCAGGTTTTTCTAAGAGTAGTTTCAGTTCTATCACAGATACCTCTGTAATCAATAGATCACCAACACTTTATTTTACAGGTCCGAAAATATCAGAATAAGTTGGTGGTAATTACTAAATGGCATATTTGAAATTTCCTTGAAATTACCCTAAAATTACCACAGTCTAAATGTATTGAAATGTATTCATAATCTCCTAATGTCAGTGAGGAGTTAAAACACAGCTGGTAATTTCTTTCCACATTTCCATGAAACATGCAGCTCGTTTGTGCTTCACCTCTGCTGACCTTTTTTAATTTTCTAGTTTCTCTCAGCAAGTGAGTTGTTTCAGCTGCGTTTTCAACTAATTATTGTGGTAATTAGGAGGTACTTTCAAAGAAACTTCTAATATGGTACTTTCTAATTGCCACCTACTTACCATTAATTTTTTCTTCTTATTGAATTGGTCTCAACTGTTAAACTAACCCAACCTGGGGGCTATTTGTTACTTTTCAGGAATTACCAGCTATTTGTGGAGAGAGAATTAAGATAACAGATTTTAGACTGGGGAATAGTTCTGGCATCACATTTCATGTGCCAGAGATACAATTTTCCATAAAATAGATTTTGTGTAGTTTGTTTGCAAGAGTCAAAGTGTGTCTGGGCTGCAGTTCAGATCGGTCACACACACAGAAAAATACTCATTTTTCATTTTGGCGCTTTCGGGATGCTGGGAGTTAAAAGTCTCGGTGCTTCAGGGGGTCGTGAACATCAACCGGATTTTTTCTAGTGTGTGGTGACTCACAAAGGTTACAAAACACAACTGAAATAGTTTGTTTTTGTCTAGTTTGAAAACATTAAGCGGTCTTCCTCCAGCCCGCCAGCTCAGCACTAAGCTCAGTCCTCCTTTCTCCCTCCAAATGCTGATAAACTCCCTGATAACTATCATCCAACTGTGCAGCTCCCCTCGGTGTCTTTAAACTCATTGTGTTTATTTTCATTCTCTCTGTTCTTATATTGGGTTTTTCTTCAGCTGTAGCAGGCTGCTGATTTCAGCAAAAAAGCTCTTATAAGTCTGAGCATTACCTGCTCAGCACTAACGGCAGACAGACACAGTGAGCAATTAGCTGTTGAACATAGAGGAGCGTTTAGCAGCTAAAGAACCAGAAATCAAAAACAGAGCTAAAGAGAGAGCGAATATTGGACTTAACCTTCATCAAGGCGGCAAAAATAGGAATACAAATTAATGATAAATAGGCAGCTGATGGAAGACAAGCCCTCTTTATTTAACTTTTAAGGTCATGATGTGTCAGGCGGTGTGTTCAGCGCTTCTATTTGCTGCTCCCACGTGGGGAGAGAAAAAAAAAAATCAATCCACTGATTTGTCTTCAGCACAATATTATCACAGGTTTAAGAGATCTCGTTCGCAGGAGTCTTGCACACATTGGTCACAGCCCTCTGGACTGATGTTTGACAGCGACAGTCACTTTTGAAGGAATAACAGAGTGAGTACAGTAATAATTCATACAGTTGGGAAACATCCAGACATTTTCTATCCAATAACAAAGCAGAGGATCTGCGCTTTAATCTCATCCCATTCCAGCCTCTTTTATTCCTGCTCAAAAATACAGCAGCCAGAATTTTATCTGCTGCCAAGTGAAGAGACCGTAATAACCCAATTTTACCCTCTCTGCACTGTTTACCAGTCAGATGTATAATTGATTTTAACATTTTTACTGATCATATTTAAGGCTCAGCTAAATCTTCCCTCCCCCTCAGCTACACTGGAGACCTCCGAGCAGAGATTAAGAAGCTCGCTCTGTCATTCAACTCTCAGCTCTAAAGGTCACAGAGTTTTTCTGCTTCACGTTTACACACATCCCTGCCTTCAAGATTTGGGAATACTTCTTTGACTTTTTTTTTGACTTGTTGCTCAATTTCTGCACATCAAAAACTGCCATACACTGCAAAAACATGTTTTTCCCTGGCAGAAATGCGTGACATGGCAGACGGAGGGCATATTTTTTAATGACGGCTTTCAATAGGCACACGTAAATACTCCAAGCGACAACAATCGTGAATTTTTCGACGCTCCTCAGTGTCTCTTGCCGCATATAACACCTGTCAGGGTGACGTGAGAGCTGTTATGTCAGCATCAGCGGGCGTCGTGTGTGGTATTTTTAGGCGTTCTTCCCCCAAAAAACTGTTGCCCTCCCAGAGACGCTGTGGTTTGAGTTTGATCATGTTTAAAGAAGCTCAAATGTGTGACAGCTCAAAGTAAGGAAAGTGGTTTCTTTACCAACTCCAACAAGTATGCACTGCAGTGTGCTAGTGCAGCGCTCGTTCAAAACACACTAAGCAAAAATAAAGCATGCGAGCAATTATTATTCATTAAACTATTCAGCGTTACATTAGAATTAAAGCGCTAACACGAGCAGACATTTGCCCGAGGCTCACACTTCAACAACACGCCCAAGAAAGTTACAAAGCACCGAAAGCGGCCGTCTATTTTTACAGCTCAACAGTACACTCAGACAGGATTCAGAAACATTCAAAGAGACAAATGCAGTAAAGCGAGGTTGTGCAGTGACAAAATCTTGATTTTCACATTTGATCAGCACTGCCTGATTTTACTGTGTGATCCGAGTTTGGTGTTCAGTGTCACAACCCGGCTCAAGGCTTGACGAAGGAGGGGGGAAGCAAACATGAGTTAAAAATAAATGTATTTTACAGAAGTTGGGGGGGAAATTAAGGCTAAGTAAGGCAAACTCAGTACAACGCAGCCAAACAGGGTGCAAGCCAGGGGACGAGAGAGACCGTCTGACACTGCGTTCATCTTCCTGATGACCAAACTCCACCGTCATGCTTGTGGATGCTGCTTTCTCAGCGCTAGTGGCAGTGAATGTCCTGTATGTAATCTTTAGTAAAGGTATATGCTGTTAGAATTAACTGCAAATCAACTGCAGTTTGCAAAGATATCAGTAAGATATAAGAGATGTATTAGTTGCCTGCTTTGGTTACAAAGTGGAGCATGGATTTAATTAGCAGATTTCTGGCTGGATCCATCCATCCATCCATCCATCTGTCTACAGACCGATCCATCCATAGCTACATCATCTTTCAATCCATACATCCATCTATAGACCGGGTGTGGACGCACACACACATACACACTGTTCATTTTGAAGCTTGTTGATTTACAGATGGATGCTTTGGATGTTTTTATATCTTGTTTTTCCATTTCATAGACGCAGCTTCGACGTCAGTGAAGTGTATTAAGGGTTCATTTAAACAGATATCACATTTTTTATTCATTTTTCTAAATCGTGTTTTCCTCATAGTGCTCTCCAAGGAAACATACTGCTGCTGGAGTATATTTACTTTTTACGAATACGTTATCTGTTTTTGCAATTTCGCTCATCAACTGATGAATCAGTATGATTTTAAAAGTCGTAAGTTGGTGATACATAGGCACAACATTCAATTTTAATCGTGGAAAGTGGACAAATACATTCAAGTAATTTGCTGTAGTAACTAAGTCACTAATTAATTTAATTTTGTGCTTTTATATTCTATATATATTTTAATTTTCTTTGCTCCACATTTTTTTATAACAGGTATTTATACACTGTGTGTGTGTTACGATGTCTGTATCTGCGTAGTCGATTGGTTAGACTCATTTACAGGAAGTCAAATTCTGACGCCAACCCAAAGTGTCAGTATTTGACCTGCGAACGAGACTCAACTCTCTTTTCTTTCTCTTAATTGTTCACCTGAGTGCAGGCACACTGGCTTGCCTCACATTTCTCTTCTCTCTCCCACCAAAGTAAAGGTTATGTGTGGTTAACACTGAGAAGGTAACGCATCACTGTTCCTACAGCCAAGCTCGGTGCTGGTTCTAGCTGCCTTCAGTTCAGTAGCGAGTCCAGTCTGCTGCTAGTTTAAACTGTCGAGTCCAGTTGGGTAAAAGAACAACATACAGTTTTGTCAATGAGTTTTCTGATGAAGACTGTTTTTGTGGCTTTAATTGTCTTTTGAGGAAGTAACGTGGTGTGAGTCACAGATGAGCTGACAGTGCTGCTGTCAGTCACCAGTAAGTGGAGCTCCACTGCTCGGAGCTACCGACTCCGTCAGTGGCAATGTTGATTCAGCGTTGTCTCTTTAGTTTAAAGATGTGTTCGCCTGCGGAACATCTTTATTTTATAATGATTTAAAGTAGAGAAAAGCTGCAAATCCTCGTGTTTGAGAAGCTTTTCGGTATTTTGGTCTGACAAATAATTCTTAACAATTAATAATCAAGTTGGAGATTACTTTTCTGTCAATCAGTCAACGGATTAAATGACTAAATGTTTATTTTTTACTTGTGTTTATTCTCCTGTTTTAGCCTGATGTCACCCCGACATCTGAGGCCAGAATTAGTATGCGTTTGTCACCAGTATTGCATTGCATATCATAAGAGGGTCTTTTGCATCATTTCTTTCTCCTGGAATATACTTTGAAGTTCTCTCCAGAAGCTGTGGCGCTGATGGTGTGTGCTATGATGAATGATTTAGACATCTGTCTGTTAAATTTGGCTCTCCCTGGCAGACAAGGTGGCTCTGAGCTCACAGGCATACTGTAGCTGTCGTTGCCTCTGAAGTAATGAGGTGAGATGGGTTGCAACCAAGTGTTCAACCGAGCAAAACAAAGCCATATGTTTGTCTAAAGGTGCCTCCTTTTGGACGGTTTGGATGTCACTGTTGTCGGAGCAGGTTGTTGTGTGCGTTTGTCTCTCTTGACTCTCGTGCTCCATCAAGCTCACCCCGTGTGTGCGAAGCAAACGGTAAATAAATGGCAGTCGGCAGCCGCTGTGCTTTAGGCAGTGGCCCCGGCCCTTTAATCTTAGCCAGCCTCTCCTCCTTGGTTTTTTTTCCTTCTCTCTGACTAACCACCCTTGACAGGGGAAGTGCAGATAGGTAGGCTGCCTGTCGGCTGCGGGGCAAATTTAAACAAACGAGAGAAATAAAAGAAGGAGCGCGAGACACAAAAAGGGAAGCTGACAGCTTTGGTACAGGAGAATAATTACAGACTGGAATGAAATTAGCTCAGGAGAATGGAGGGAAAGAATGGAGGGCGGTGGGGAGAGCGGCGAAAAGAAGAAAGAAAATAGAGCAGCTCGTGCCCTTTTTCTTCAGGAGCAGAGAGTCTGAGGGAGCTGAGGGAAAATGCTGAGCGTTGTATCCAGAGCTTAACAGGTGTAACAAATTCTGGGAGGTAGTCATTTGCAGGGGCTGCTGCCTATGCAGTTACTGCTTTTAGTATAATAGAAATATGAGAAGTTGCCCAACAGGGAGTGCATCTAGAATGCATGTGTTTGAAATGTAGAGTGAGCTGGGAGGAGGAGATGAAAGGTGGAGGGAAGGTGAGAGCCGGATGCCGTCTACTACACTGGTTATTCCTTCGTGGTTTTGCCTCAAAAGTCTCCCTGAACTGCAGAGAAATTCCCCCACCGAACCTTTAACTGAGTTTCTTTGTGTGGCTGACTGTGTACATTAGTCTTAATGCATCCCGTGAATATAGCCTGTAAGTCAAGCATAAAGCAGCGAGAATAGGCGCTCGCATTTTGACAAATAGCCTCGATTTCAATTAAAAGGACCATTAAAGCTCAGAGGAGAGGCCGACGGGTGCATTCACAGCCGCTGTTAGCCAAAGAGCCGGTTCTGAAAAATATCACACACACACACACAAACACACACACTAACACACACACACTCTCACTACAACTCTTGACATGCACACCCCATCTCGTCAAGACTTTGCTCTCTTTCAGCATTAAAGGCAGACAACACGACAGCACACTCAAGGATTACTGCGAGAGGATCCGAGCTGATGGGGCCGCTGGCATAATTGTGATAAATGACGGCCTTTTGTCAGGGTGCCGCTCCATGAAGCAAAGAGCGCGGTTTCTCCAGCTTGAATGTGTTGGGGGGGCTTACATCCACTTCACCAACTCCAGTCTGAGCAAAACATAAAAACACACAGTTTTCTCTCTGGGCCTGATTGACTTTAATATAATGGAGGTTTTGAAAGTATGAGGCGGTTATTTGTCCCTCAGGCCTCTTGGCTTTGAACATTTCGGACCGACTCCTCCTGTTTTTTCCCCTATATGTGGCCGACAGAATGCCAATAATGCTCCTACGAAATAGCCAATGAACTGTCAACACCAGACGAGTATGAAACACTTTATTAGTTTGCACTCTGTCCTGGAGGTGTAGCCGACGCCAGCTGTGGAATAACGTCACAATATACGCGTGGTAGTGTGTCCAAGTCCCACATGGTACACACGATGTGTGCACGCCTCATGACGACTAAGAGGCTCGTAGCTCCATGAGGAAACAAGGCACTTGACTGTAGGGCTGCAACTGATGATTATTGTCATTGTCGATTATTTGCATGATCATTTGATTCATCATTTAGTTCATAAAATGTCAAAAAATCGGGGGAAATGCTCCCAGAGCTCAAAGTGACATCTTCAAACTGCTTATTTTGTCCAACCAACAGTCCAAAACCCCACGATCCTTCATTTGCTATCATAAATGACAAAGGAAAGCAGGATTTCCTTGAATTTAAAGGTTTTTTTCCTGTTTTTTAGAGGTCTTTGTGCAAGTAAAAGGTCTTGAAAGGAACATGAAAATGAGCACATTATGTCCCCAGCAAATTGAACCAGCAAATTATTGACTTTTTTCCTTTTAAAAAATGATTGAAGCAGTTAATCAATTAACCGGAATAACTGTTGATTAATTTTCTTACAATCGATTAAACGTCGCAGCTCTACTTGACCGTAGTGTTTGCCCTCTACACCCACTGACCCTTCATCCCATGATGCCCAAAAACTACAACACCCACATCTCAACAAAACAGTTATTGAAACACTCAGTTCATAAAAAGTTTAACTCTTCCATTTAAATTGGGGCAAAAAAGGGATTTTTTTTTTCTCCGTTGGACAGGCAGCGGGACAGTTTGTTTCTTCTTCTTCTTTTTGAAAATGACGAACATAGACCTTTGAGACGAGAACAGACGACAGAAGACAGCAAAACATAACTTTTGAATGTGTTGTGAGACTGTAAAAGGATTACTTACACTGGTATTCCGTCTTTGTAAACAATGTACCAAAATAGACCTGTACTGTAGTTTGTGTTGCAATAGGATTAAGATGATGCAAAGATGCTTATTGCCCATCTTTTAAGCCCCTACCACTGAAATATTTTATTTATGGAAACTGTGTTCTTCGTGAATAGTCGGCATCTTTATGCACATTTGCACAATCTGTTGTGCTAAAATGGCTACCGGATGGTTTTTAACACCAGCAGCTAAAGTATGTGTAGGTGCAGCAGACATCTCTGAAATAATCTCTCTTGCTGAAATTTTGCGTTTAACTCAAGTAAAAGACAAACACAGTTTGGCAGGGATGGTCGGGCACAAAGGTCCATGAGTCTGCAGGATTTCACTCCAACCAAACGCCACAGTGAGTGATTTCACTGATGAATATTTCTTGCCAGACCACTATTATATTATCAGCCGGTGTTTCCCCCTTTTGGTTGAAACGACACCACAGTACTGGTACATGATAAATCTGGGAGGTCAGGACATGGAGAGATAGGCTATGAGGAGAAAACATCCTCTACAAATGCTATGTTTATCATGTTTGTCTGCCTCTTCACTGGCCTTGTTTTACTGTGGGAAAAAAAAAGGTGCTTCACCTCATCAGGCCTCTGAAATAAGAAAATCTAAGAAGGGAACATCACTTGGGATCGTGACTAGACTTTGATTTAAAGGGCCACAAGCCAAGGAGGTTTGGATTCTCTGGGTTAGACTCTATTGAAATACTGAAGCACTGTGCAGAGTGAGTTTTACTCCGTAGATGGCTTTTGAATCAAGTCTCTGTGGTACTGAAGGGGAAAATAAATCATCACTCCTCTCTGTATTAAACTTTTCTCTGTGAAGGTCGCCTTATAAAGTGACAGAGAAATTGTACACTAAAGGTCACAGTCTGTATTTTGGCATCTAATGTGAGACATTAGAGTGTTGATCAAATTGTCCTCTCAAACCACACGAACTGGACCCAAAGTTAAATGAGTAAATCACAAATACAAGTATGTGGGAACGGCGAAAGAGCCGAATATGAAGAAAAGCCTCAGTGAAACAAATTCAACACGTCTGACGGTTCAAAAAGGGAATCAGCACTACGAGACTTCAACATACATATCTGGAATATTCTTTACAGTCTGATAGATGTGTTCACAGTGTTCAATTTAAAAATACACTCACACAAATCACAGTAACGTGTTTTCAGTTATTCTTAGCACAACAAAATGTGCAGAAAGCCAAGCTTGCCAAATGCATTTCCACAGTTCTGCATTGTACCCATCACCATTGTACTGAAATCCAATACAAGTTCTCTGTTTGGATGTGATACTGGCTCGGCTGTTCCGACTTCTGGGCGTGGGTACATGCTTGTGTGCGTGTGTGCCTGTTCAGAGTGACTCTCTAGAGTTCATGGGAGATGAAAGAGGGTCCTAAGGGCGTCTCTGTGGGCTCCAGGCTGACGTGGGAGAGAGTGTGGCTCTGGGAGCGAGACAGTGAGTGATAATGAGAGGCTGGGGCTTTCCCCTGGGCCTGGCCCTCTCCTTGCCCCGAGCTCTGGCTTGGCAGGGTTGAGTCTCCTGGTTCTGCTCCAGCCACAGTCCCAGCTCCCGCAGCAGCGCGCTCCTGCTTGTGTTTCTCCCAGGCTGAGCTCAGCTTCACGGCCAGAGCCAGCAGGTTCTTCCCCAGGAACACGGTGGAAATGCGGGAGTCCCTGTACCACAGCATGCCTGTGCCTCTCAGGGCCAGGGTGAAGATATTGATAGTGACCAAGCTGAGCCAAGGGTACAGAGCCTCCTTACGGGGCCCCCTCTGTCCTGGCAGGCCAGTGGCTCCCAGCTCTGTGAGGGCCACACACGGCAGCAGCAGCAGGAGGGCGTAGCAGTAAAAGAAGACCAGGCCCTCGGCCCAGATGGGCAGCCTCTGCTCAGCGACCCCTCCAGTCCCCGCTGCAGCACCTCCTTGGGCTTCCCACAGCCCTGCCTGCAGGTCCAGCACATCCAGCAGGTCCACCACCACCCACAGGAGCCGCCCCCGCACCTCCTGCTTCCTGCGCTGCGGCGTCATGTGGTCGGCCCCCGTCAGGATGAGAAACAGGGAGGGCAGACAGATGGACAGCAGCAGAGTCAGCGTCTTTCTGGCCAGCGGGTCGGGCGGCCGGCGCTCCTGCCTATAGTTATGGCAGACGAAGAAGAGCTTGAGCTGGAGCAGAGACAGGAACAGGAACCAGAGGGCATTGGCAAAACCACGACGTGGCGACCGCGCCTCCGACACCACGCCGGCCGACACGAAGCGCAGCGCGAGCAGGAAGCCCACATCGCCGAGCAACACGGCCGCATACTGCCAGACACTCGGCCCTGGCAGACCACGAGATCCCAGCATGCTCTGCTCCAGCAGGTAGAGGTCGACCACTGCCATCGTGCTCACTGTGACCAGGGTTGATACGCACACCTGGGGCGTGGGCACCATGCCTGAAAGAGACGCACACACATGCACAGTAAATCTCTCGCCTCGCCTCGATTCAAACTCGGCTCACATCGCGTTTCACGTGCCATCTGTCCTCAGAGAAACTAAGAAATGTGAAGATAAGAAACATGTTTCTCCTTAGCAGCAATAATTTAAACCAGATGTAAAATAGTTTTATGCTTGTTGCTATGGTTTAAGACATCAGCTGCCTAGTAAGCAGTGAGCGCCCTTCATCTTTGGCCAGAGCTACATCTACCCTGGCTGCTCAAGCCGAGGAGCCTGTTAAATTGTGTTTTTTTTTTTTTTTTTGCTTTTTCTCTGCAGCGCTTTGAATTAAGCAGTCTTCATTTTCCATAAAGGTCCTAAGATTACTGCTTTTTTTGATTCGGAAATCTTCCCCAAGTTCTCTTCTGATACTTTCTTCCTGTTTGTTGTTGAGGTTCCTGTTCTTTTTTTGTACTCCGCTTATTCATTATTAATTAATTGTGTTCCGACGCAGCTAGGTGCGCTGTCAAAGCCCTTTCTTTGCCTCTACAGTCTGCCATGTTTATTCTCACGCCGCGTTGCAGTCTTTAATCATCACAAATTCCTCTCTCATTTCAGATGAATATTGATAACTCTCTATTTGTTTAGAGATGTGTTCCACTCGTGTCTTTGTGTACACACTGTGTGCGCCCGGGTGAGTGCATGCATGCAATGCTAATTTGGCTGAATATGTGGGGTTTGTTTTTTGTGTGTTGCAGCTCATATCTCAGGGACCGACAGTGTAAGCCTCAGTATTGACATAACGTGAGAAACGATCATTGACTTTACGGCGCAATCGAACCGACATCTCTTTATCGTATTTAGCTGTAAAGCAAAGCGCAGGACCGGTGGACTGTCTGCTATCTGCTCAGCAGCACTCGGGGGGGTGTCAACCCCTCAACTGGATCGATGACATTATAATATAAAATCATTACCGGCTCAGATGTGTCGTAATGGCAACAGTTGAGCGTGATCGAGCGAGGGATTGTCAGCGTGATTGCGGCCTGTGAGAAAATTCTGCCAGTGGAAAGTGTGTATTGATATCTTTCAGACGGAAGACGCATCACTTCCCTCACTGTAAGATGAGCAGGAGCTCTGCCATCTCCTCTGTGCTGGTGAATCATTGAAGAGGGCTGAGGGAACTCTCCTGGGTTAAAGAAGAGGGTTAGAGAGTGTGAATGCGCGTGTGGAGAAGCGGGATTGAGCATACGACTGCAAGTGAAAGATTAATAGGCCTCTTGGCTGTCTACATGCCTAATAAAGTGTTACTGCATGATGGTAATAGTTCATAAATAAGCTCAAGGGGAGAAGGGGTGAAAGTGATGAAGAGGAAAAGACTCAAATGCAGATACAAAGTGACTTCCACCCACTTACGTGAGCATGTGCATTTCGCGAGCCAGCCTGGCCTGGATGAATCGAAATGTATTCATCAGCGGGGGTATTGAAATATCACAGACATTAAGGGTTTGTTCTGAAACAGATGAATCAAAGAGATGAGGAAAAGGAGCGATCTCCACTGATTAATCTGCTCGGAGGCATGGTGGGAGGACAGGCGTGGATCATGCCAGCATTCGCAATATCTGATTGTCTGCGAAGCCTTTTGTCTCACCACACACTGCAAACTTGATTATCGTTCCCCTCCGAAAGAAAGAAATTCAATAAACCTCGCCACAGATTGAGAGGATATTGGAATTTAAATTTGGTTTTGCTTTTCTCGGGGAACAAGCCCCACTCTGCGGGGGGAGGAGGGGAGGGAGGGGAGGGGGATGGAGAAGTTCACATCCACCGTTGCAGCTGGCTCTTCTTCGAGGTCGCGCCTCTAAAGTTATTCCACCTGCGCCTTAATTTTCACCCTGGAAATCTCGCTGTCAGGCCACATTTGTGTTTTGACTCCCTGTCAACGCCGGTGTAATTTATTCTGCCCTGAGTGAGGGGCCGAGATGACAGCCCGTGTGTCCACTCAGCTCATCAATACGGCCAAATTCATCATTCTCCTGTCTGGGAACTGACACCGCTGTTGACAAGGTGAGGTAACCCATTTCGCTCTAAGCATGAGTAATGGCATGTAATGGCGCAGGTGAAAGATGAGTTCATTTTCGTTTTTCTTTCTACAGACATTTGTTCGATTTTTTCCCCCTTTGCTTCTCGCCTTAAAGCTAATCGTGTGTGACACCGGGCGCACAAGGATCTTCCTCCATCTTTGCAAGTCTGAAAAAAGCTCCTAAATTCAGGTGTAGGAGGCTGGTGAGGGGGGTTTGCATCTTGCATTTGTTTTCCAGGTAGGCGAAGCAAAGATTAATTAGCCCGCCCCCCACCTCGATTGATCTCCGCACGCTCGCCTCAGAGGGCTCCTAATTGTATCAAAGACCAGGATCCCTCACAAGTTTTCACATGTGCCACTGGAGCACCAAGGGCATCAGGACAACATCTCTGCCATAATGTGCAAACTGATTAATTAATAGAGAGCCAGGCAGTGCGCTGAATAAATCCCCTCCCCAGACTTAAACCCACGTGACTGAAACATCTGTTGATTTGTCAGGTAGCAGCCAAAGTGTTGCCTGAGGGGCCTGTTTTTATTTTTTATTTTAATAGAGTTATCACGTTTGTTTTCTCTTGAGTCAAGAAAAAAAAAATCATGCTTATCATTTGTTGCCCCGGCATGCACGCAACCCTCCTTTCTTGCATCCTCTGGCAATTCAAACAATCTCTCCCTACAACACCTGTTTCATAACTGCCCCTGGTCACAGCAGGTAATCTGTTTTTTTTTAAATCCGTGCATGTCTGTGAGTAGTAAAAGTAAAAGCTTTTTTTTTTTTTCAGTTACCCAAACCATTCGTCTTGCACTCTGGCTCGATCCTCTTGATTTACAGCTGGTAAATGCGCTCTCTTTTCCCTCCCAAGAAGAAAGAAGCAGGAGAATCAGGAGAAGCTGCGGTCGGTCACCAATAAAGTCGCTTTTATTGGCGTTGATGGGAATAAAGTCTTACTCCAACAGTCCGGGTGTTTGTGCACAGGAGAGGAGGCTGCGAGAGGGGAAAGTCATCGCTACAGCAGAACAAAAAAAAAAAAAAAAAAGACTTATCCAGATCCCTGCTCTTCCCGTGCAGATCTGGCGTGGCCGATATCTTCCAAACGGCTCCGAGGTTTTTATTGCAGAGGCTCGAATCTGGATCTGTCACCTCCCGCAGTGTCGGCTTCGGCTGTTGTCGGGGGTTTATCTTCTGACACAGAGACAGAGAGAGAGAGGGAGAAGGAGGGAGGGAGGAGGGGAGCTGCTCCTGCTCCTGCTGCCTCCTCTGCTTGCCGCTGCTGCTCGGTCGGGCTCCGGCTGCGCGGAGCGACCGACGGGGGAAGTCGCTCAGAAGTGGAGCGGCGGCATCAGGCGGCGACGCGCAATCGTTAAAGTGGAGACCGCAGAGAGATCCAGCAGAGGAAAGATGGCTCGGGAGGAGGAGGAGGAGAGAAGCGAAGGGGGAGAAACTCACTCACGCTGTCCGAGTTTGGCTGTGCTGTTCATTTGTAAGCATGTTACGTGCCTCCAGTCCAGACCTCCCACCCTCCTCCAGTCCCTCCTCCTCCTCGCTCTCTCTCTCTCTCTCTCTCTCTCTCCTCCTCTCCCTCCTCCTCCTCCTCCTCCTCCATCAGCTGTGGAAGTTAGATGCTGTGAATTCTTGAAAGCAAACCCCAGTTACAGTACACTCATTGGTTATGGTTAACGCCACTTGCAGGAAGATTAGTTGCATTGTTTTCCGGGGAAGCAGCCAGATTTACCTTATTTACCCTTCCTCGCTTCCGAATTTAGAAAACAAAAATAAAGCGCGAGGAAGTGGAGCGAAAGATGCTTGTAGCCTGTAGACACATTTAGAGCTCAGAAGGCAGATGTTACAACTTTAATTAGTCCTCCTTCTGTCTACTTACTGTCTTAGTCACACAAGGAAATCATCCCTCTGTTGTAGATTAACTCATTACAGCCGGCTTACTGCATACTTAAACAGAAGGATTGGGAATTTCTGAGGCAGATCTGCTCCCAAAATGAATCTTTTGGAGACAGTTTTTTAGAAGAAAGGCTGCCTGCCGTCTTCGTTTGGGGAAATTAATTTGGGGTTCCTTTTGTCGACCGCAGATGCAATTTTCTTTTCAAAATGTCCAACGTCCAACGGGCTCAAGTCCTCTTCCTTTCCTTTCAGTGCGGTGGGTTCGTTTTTAGAGTGAGAGGTTTAATCAGACTGGTGAGAAAGGGGATGGAGACTCATCTTTCTTGTCAGATCCAGCTCTGCGCTCTGCTGGCTTCCAAGAGAGGAGAGATTTTCCATTTTCCTCACTTCAGCGTGAGGTTTTTTTTTTTTTTTTTTTTTTTAAATCATCTTCACCCCTTCTTCTTCTTCTCGCCACTGTCACTCCTCTGTCCTCTTGTTTATCCGATTCTCTCCACCTTCCTGATGCTATGCTCCTGTTTTCTTTTCTTTTTGTTCCCTGTGGGTGTGGTTGAAGGTCATTGTGCACACTGGCTCACTTTCAGAGAAAAGAGAGGAGGGAGGGGAGAGACGAGGCAGGAAAAAAAAGGACAAGGGAGAACAGTGAGAATAGCAGAGGAGGGCGAGGGGCAGCCAGGCGGACAGGCTGTCCACAGTACTGTGCAGTCATCACTTTTTGCTTCCGACATGATTGGGGAAGTTTGGAAGGACACATGGGGTTACAGACTGTCCGAGAATGCTAAAGGCGTCAACAGTGTGCGGTGCCACACGTCAGACCCGAGGCTGACCTCGCCAGACATGGAGGGCTCAATCCCTTCCCCTCCTGCGCTCGGATCTTCTCTCTCTGACTCAGCTCGGAGTGCAAGACATGAATTAAATCAGGGCTCCTCTGAGTGTGCATTCTGTAACATTATTGCAGTTTTTGATGCTCAATGAAACAAAACCAAAATGATGGATGCAACAGAATCAGAGAGCACTTCTTTTCATTCCTTGTGTTCTTCTTCTTGTCAAAACCTGGCACCCGCTCTTACCCACAATGCAACTCGACCTCTGACAGTTCAGTCTGGGGTTTTTACGAAGACTTGAAAGCTTATTTAAAACCGATCTGTTTTAGGGATGCAGAGTGAGGATTATTTACAGCCGATGATTACCTTCGTCTCATGGATAACGACAATAAGAGATTCCTAAAGATGGATGATGTATAATGTTTGTCTCTCGTCTGCACGCCGCGGCTCTAACCAGGTGGAGCAGTCTGATGTCATGAACCCGACAACAGCGTGCTGCGCGTCTTCGTCTTTATTGACAAAATGCCAAACAGTTTTAGAGGAGCAACGACTGTATCTGAGTGCGTAGATGTTGCACTTGTGAAGCCTTTCAGAGCAGTTTGGCTTCATATTAACGGGTCCATTTATCTGCTACACCTGATGAGATCAATTTCCCAATATAGAGCCTATATTTATCATGCATTACTAATGTTTTCAAGGTTTTGGAGTATGAATTCAAACAGCTTAAAAAATGCTAGATTTTCAACATAATCTGTTGTTTCATCTACACCATCGAAGGTAAACCTTAACCTAAAAATAATAACCCAGAGAAATCCACATTTCATTTGGTCTTCTGTCGATAATATTATAATATATAACTTCCAGGAGAGAGTCGCAGAGTGAGGAAGGAAGTCGGCTAACGTGGCTAAACGTAACGTGAATTAAACTTTACCTCGTCCGTGAACATTTCTGTCTGAGTCAGGTCAGATAGATTTTCATCAGCAATGGTGGTTGTTCAGCAATGAGAACAACGAACTCCCACGATGCAATGCTGCTTACGTCCTATGTTTTGTTATGAGTGCGAGACCCCCTAGTGGCAGAAATGTCATACTGTGCATTTAAAAACCACAGTAGGTGCCGGGGCTGCACGATAAAGTAAAAAAAGAGAACATATTGAGATTATTTTGACAGGTTTTACAATTGCGAGATGATTTCTGATTAATGGGAATCCTCGTTTTGATGCGACATTTGTTGGGGTCTGCACTAAACAAACATGTTTTCTCAGATCTGGATAACAAGCTTAGCTTATGTTGCCTGGAAGCGCGGCCTCTCGTGCTTAAGCCCCAACAGATGCAGACTCAAGTGAAATCACTTGAGAGAATTCGTCTCCAGCTCCGACTGAAACTACAAAAGGCTCGCAGGACTTTTATTTTCCACACGCAGTCGTTCTCCTCAAGAGCTATACACGGTCTTGGATGTATAAAATCTCTTTAAAGTTACTTTTTAAAAACACCTGTAGCGCACGAAATTCACAATTTTCTCTGTGAATACTCGACAAACTCAACAAAAGATTTGCTAGAAACATTTTTCTATAAAGTCTGACTTTATTCCAACTGCTGACTCTCTTTCTTTGTGTCTCTCTCCTCGGCTTGTCAGCGTATCTTGAGATTGTTCAGTCATCACCAGCGTGGAGCCTCAGCTGCCTGCCGCTCAGGCTTCTGTGTTTCTGCTGCAGCCTCTACACGTGATTAATCATGTGAAGTGGCAAAAAGCACAACACTGTCAAGACTGTGAGGGAGACCTAATGGAGTTGAAAATGGGATGTTTTGTCGTGATGCAATCCATTTTGTTCCACCTTCGCCGGCTCGCCTGCCTGCTCGCTCGCTCGCTCGCTCGCTTGCTTGCTTGCTCGCTTTCGCCATGCCCCCAAACAGCGAGTTCTTCTTCTGGTGCCAGGTAGCAACGGAAAGTGTGAAGGCTGTGTCTATTTTAAGCAAAGATCCAGACGGCAGCAACACTGCTGAGAAGTTTTGGCTTGTTTTGGTGGTTATGAGGATGAGTCCCTGAATTTGGTTCGCTCCGTCGGCTCTGCACTCATGGCCGTCTGAGCAGCACTCCTCTGCTCTTTTATGCAGGGCTGTATATTGGCCTCAGCACAGTTCACTGGAGACTTGGGGTGAAAATCGTTTTCATTTTCCACTTTTAAGACTAATCCACTGATTCCAGGGTGGAAAATCAAGTAAAATGCATGTCCAGCGTGAACTCAATTTATTTTGTGCTGTTTGCTGTGTGCGGCTGCGAGTGTTGGACCTAAGCTCCGAACACTCTCAGTTACCCTGCCTGCAGGCGAGGGTTCAACATGAAACCTAATCAGCTGTATGACGCTACAATGAGGCTGGATGTGATAAAATGCCAACAGCGGAGCAGATTAAATGAACAAGGTAATGAACGTAATGAATGAGAGTGTTTCACACCGAAGAGTTTAATTAACCTCGCCTCCCACCAGCCTCTCTCCTCTGTAACACCTTCCTCACCGTGTATCGCAGACCTCCTCCGGGTCGACCGCCCAGGGCAATTTATCGAGTGGCCTTGCGTGCCAGGGGCAATTACTCCAGCCTCCTGCCCCAAGGCCTTATCCTGCATCTGTGTCCTGTATCTCTGTGTTTGCCACACTCCAATAAGCACAGTGCTTCTCTTGACCTACTCTCCCTGTTTCCCATCTTCCTCCTCCTCCTCATCCACCTCCACTCCCTTTCTCTTCCTCTCTCCTCATTGTATTTTTTCTTTGCTGAGACACCTGCGACCACACACGGTGAACGCTTCCTCACCGTCAGCACTCCCTGGCAGCTTAATATGCACAAATATCCATGCTTGAACTGATAGTCTTGTCAGATTGAAATGAGGCGGAAGTCTTCATACATAAACATGTACACTCACACACACACACGCACACTCACCAGTATTCATGAGGACCTCCCGCGGCCTTCGCTTTACTTCTCTCCCGTCGCTCAAACAAACCTCCTTCCCCATTGTTCAAATATTGACCACGACCACTGGACACATTCTGACAACTTTAATACACCTCAGCGGTCTCTCTCCTCTCCCAGTCCTGTCTCTCCTCCTTTCCATCCGCACACAACACACACACACACACTCTCTCACCATCCTGCCACACCAGCGCTACATCTTGTTAAAAAGAGTTAGTGAAGCTGAAAGGCCAATCACATTAACACGGAAGGAGTGTCAAAAAAGACTGCAGAGAATATGGTGGAAGGGTCAAATCAAACGGACACTTCTCAGATTTTAATTGCAAATGCTTAATTGCTCCCATAATTATGAGTAATAAAGCTCTGCCGCGCTTGATATTGAATGGTTCATATAGCAATTACTCACCACTGTCGCCGCCGGATTTGACGGCGAGAAATATCTTCGTAGATTAGCGTCTAATCCCGGTGCCCAGGATCTCAGAAGTCTTTGAAGATGCGCGGCTGAATGTCCTCGTCCGCAGCCGGCGGTGGAAGGCCCCGCCTCGGGTGATGGGCTGCAGCCATTTTATACTGGAGAGCACCCGGCTCTAATCAGTCATGGTGGAGGAGAGGGGATTTATCCAGCAGCTCGGACTCGAGGATGATTAGATGCTCAGATGCAGTGAGCGGGGTTAGCGATTTGGCCAGGGCACGAGTGTTGCTGTTCCAGTTCTCTCTCGCTCCCTCGCTGATAAATGTCATGCGAAGTTGGAGGAGCCAACCTTGAAACCTGCTCTCGTGGCACACCAGCCCTCCGCCGCATTTAAAGACGGTGATTGCAATTACCAGCATGGTTCAATTTGCTGTAATTACAGCAGTTAAACTATTAAATAGCCTGAGGCCAAAATAAAACTTGCTCACAATGTCGTTCCCAGAATCTAAGACGGTCGGACTCTGGAGAAATAACTTCATTAAAATATGATTACCTGTCTCTGGTGCATACTTGATTGTGCGTGTAACTCAGGGCAAACTGTCTGCTATCCTCAAGTGGGTCCTTTCTCTTGTCTTTGTTCTCACGGGCCACTTTTTTAGCTGTTTCTTCATGTTGAATTTGCTCTTTTTTTTGCGCTGACTGTCTGGTCAGGGTGGCCATGTGAAGTCTTTGCCTCCGTCTATCTTTAGAACAGTCGCTCCTCTGTCTGCATAATGTCCCTCTGCCCGTGCTTAAGCACATTTTAGAGGCATCAGGCATTATCTCTGGCTGGTCGGGGAGGCCCTTTCATGGCATTGTGTGGCATGAAAGGGCCATCGGAGTCGGTGGGAGAGATCATTATCCGACACGGGCTGAACAGAAGGAAGGGAACGGGAGCTGAATGTGTGAGGCAGAGCCCGAGGGTTTGCTTTGACTCATACCCAACATCACAGCCTTTATACTAATCCATATTTAATTAGACTTTCCTTCATTGCTCCCTCCCCACTTGTTTACCCTTGCTATGTTGTTTTATGGGATGTGGAGGGAGGGAACGGGGCACGGGTAGAAGGTATTGAGGTTGACATGGGATTACTATTAATAAGCACAAGAGGGGAGGGAAGGTAGAGCCTAGTGAGGGCTCTGGGGACGTAGCTGTGTTTCATTTCATTAATTGGATATTGTGATTCAAATAGCAGCCATGAGCTCGGAAACAATAACCTTTCCTGCAACTCGCGATGTGATGTGTTGAAATTTCAATCAGCCTGTTGTTATGGTGTCAGCGGTTGCATAGAAAGCGCCCGTGAGTAATGAGTAGCACTTTGGACGCTAATGAAGTGACGGTCTTGTCTGATTTGCATTCATCAGGTGCCTTCAAAGCCTTTAGTGGGAATGATGTTCACAGAAGTTTCTGCTCCGTTAAGTTCAAATGAATGTCTTCCTGCATACTGTCATTGGAGAATGTCTCGGGATGACTGACTTCTCATCAGATCCATTATTAGAATCTGAAAGCTGTGCTGTGCTCTATCGTGGAGCAATGGAAGCTCGCGAGTCCATTAAACTGTATAAAACCACTTTTTTTTTTTTTTTTCTTCCCTCCTCTCATTTCTGAAATGAACATTTCAATCAGCGTGTTGCCTTTGGGAAGGATGGCAGATGAAGGTCAGTATAAGTTTCAGCGGTAATAATTAGATTCTTTATTAGGCTATGCCGCCGAATTCAGCTCCGAAGAGGAATGGTGCAAAGAGGCAGCGCTGGCCGGGTGTTGACTTAATGTCACCCATCCATTTTGCTTTCGCTCTGGTTGGCCTTGCAGGAGCTGGAAAATGGGAGGCTCATTCATCACTGGGTTTCTCTGGCTCTGGGCGCCAACATGCATTCAGTCATAACTCGAGTGACAGACACACACACACACACAAAAACACTCTGGAACAAAAGAGGGCTGCGTACACACACACACACACATACACACACACACACAGATCCATCTCAGTGTGACTATAGCTAGAATAACTCGCATGAAGCGTCTCAAGATGTAAAGGCGCATGAACTCACACACCTGTCACATATATACTGTGACACGTCTGCTCCCCGAGCCACTCGTGTGTGCAAATATAGTCAGACCTGTGCTGAGGTTTGTCACTGATTGACTGACAGCAGCCCGGGCATCTGTATTCAGGCGGCGCAGTGTGACACCGGTGACGTTTTAACTGTTTCTCATACATTTTAAAACCATCCTCCCTCATTTTCCCCTGTTTTCCTCATCCAGAGAGGAATCCCCATCGGCCAGTTCTGTAAGGACTTCAATGAGAAGACGAAGGAGCTGAAGGAGGGAATCCCTCTCCCGATCAAGATCCACGTGAAGGTGCGTCTGCGATTCCTCGCTGTGGGTCCCTCCGAACCCATTCATGACCTTCTCCACTTAACATGCCTCCCTCTCACGGTTTTGGTTAATTCATCCAGCTGCATAACATTACCATAGCACTTCCATTATTCATACTCTACCACTGAAGTAAGCCTTTTCCATTTGCATTCATTAATGAAGCAATACCCAGAGGAACTCGGAGTCAAGAAGCATTAAGTGCACACAGGAAATGTGAATTACTCAGAAAAGAGGTGTTATGAGCTTGTAGTTTTTATTTTACACAACCACATATTGTTTGACTCGTCACACCCCCCCCCCCCCCCCTCGCTCTCCTCCGTGTGCTGTTGTGTCCTTTCCACTGAGTAAATGTGTGTTGTAATGAGGTTTGTGATGTAAGGAGGGGGAAGCCTAATCCTTTAAAAGGCGTGAATTTATTTTGACATGCAATATTCAGCCAACAGCTCTGCCATCACGACTGGGGCCTCGCTGCTGCCGAACGTTGCCATCTGCTGGCGGTGCTCAGCGCTGTGGTTGCTCTCTTCACCCCGCTCTGTGTTGGTGTGTTCATGTTTCAGCCTCTCAGATTGATGTTTCCTCAGCTCAACTTTCACCTCAGGCTAATTCTCGCGCTGCCTTTCATCTCACTTTAGAGGACTGCCTTGACATTACGGGGAATATGCTTATTTACTGTCTTGCAGAGAGTTGGATGAGAAGATCAATAGCACTCAGCCAAGAGGCAATTAGCTTAGCATAAAGAGTGGAAACAGGGGGAAACAGCTAGCCCGCTCTGTCCAGAAGTTTTAAACGTTCTTTATCCATTTAGGTTAACCTATAAACAAGCAGACATCTGGCAAGATTAAGATTCCGACATGCTTGTGACCCTGTGAGGCTGTACAGTACTGACTCACAGCGGTGCTTTCAGCTAAATGCTAACATCAGCGTGCTAACATGGTATGACAAGTCCAGCTGAGGCTTATGGGAACAGCACTGATAGTACATGAGTTTCATCATGAACCAAATACATTGAAACACTACAAAGAGTTTTTTATTTGGTTATGAAACAGTCTCAGTTTAGGAAAAAAGGACCCTCAACTAAATGATCGGCTATTTCTTTAAAGCAACATTATGCAGAAATTGGCATTTTGCGCGATATGGCAGCCCCAAAAAATTCTGATTGCACCAGCACTGTCGTAACTACAAATCAGGTCTGTAACATTAGCATCGTATAGTATCGATACTGAATATGTTTTCAATCCTTTTTTTTTTATAGCAGTATTGTTACTCATGCTCTGTCTGTGTTTTCTCTTACAGCAAGTTTATAAAATCACCACTGTAGTGCCTACATAGTCCATGTCTGCATCCGTTACATTTAATCTGCCTGCCACAAGCGAATCTATCAAGAAAACACTGATCATCTCTTAGAAACAGTCTCACTGCTGTTTTTTGTGTGTGTTTTTTACATATTTATTCCTCAGAGATGAGCAGACTCACACAGGCTGCGAGGACTGTACACTATAACGCCATGAGGTTATTATAAAGATGTATGTGTAATTAGAAAAGATCAGAGGAGCAGAATTGACCTGTGCGGGGAAATGTGCTTCTGACCAGACTGCAGGCACTTATTTTTTTCCACTTCAAGCACTGATGGTTACTCCAGTTATTCTTGTCAAGTCATCGGGTCGGATTCCGACTTACCCGGGCCAGATAAGACACACAATTTAAACCATTTTTTATGGTGGAGTGCTGAGGATCAATTGAGGAGTTTCTCACAGCCCGAGGAAAGAAGCTGCTCTGTAGTCTGATGTGATTCACTTTACCCCCCCCCCCCCCCCCCCATCTTCATATTACAGTTTGATCTCACACAAACAAAAATATTTCCCTGCATCCTGCAAAAAGTTGTGAGTAAAAAGAAAAACTAGTATAAAAAATGTGTTGCGCCTTTCATTCACTCACTTCCAAAGCAAACATAAAGGGGTGAGCGAATCAAGATTTTTACGATGAAAGGCTCATACAGCTTTTGTTCACAGGGGGCAGCAGAATCAACATACAAATAAGGTTCCTTGTAGCGGCTTTAAACAAAATACATTCTTGTCCTGCTACTTCTGACTCACCCTGAGAGGAATATTGATATGTGCACCAAATTTCCCATCAATCCATCCAACGGTTTCAGAGATATTTCAGTCTGGAACACAGTGGTGGACCGACGGACTGAAACGGTCATCCATAAAAATGACAAGTCGTGAAGTTATGTACTGGAAGATGATTCTCGGCTCACGGTGGCTCGGTGCATTCGCCTTCTGGTGTCATCTTGTCACACAGGTTGCCAGATATCAATTTATGTTTGGGTACAGTTTAAGCAAACATGACATAGCCGATAAATAAATGAGGCAGGCAGATTTTGGTGTACGTTGAACAGAGCAGGCGAACTGTTTCTCTCCGTAACAATTATTAAGATCCTGGTAATAAGCATCAGCTAATAGGTAATAAGTCCTTTATGAGTCTTTTTAAGATGCTTTTTGAAATATATAAGATTACTTGAGTGTTTTAAAGATAAATCATCATTATCTTTTATCTTAATATTTATTTTATTATAGAATATAAGAACGTTATAACACACTGTTTGTTAGTGAATAGTTAACTGCTAAGAAATGAATGATAAAGAATTTATGTATCTAATCAAGCAATAAAAAAAGCTTAGTGAAGGTTTAACAATAACATAATAGTTAAGTTAAACTGATGTGTGATGCTGTTATAAACATAAATAACCCTTTGGACAAAAGCTTCTGTTAAATGCCCTAAAATTTAAATGTACGTGCTTTACGACCTAATTAACTAATGCTTAATACAAGGATCTTTAAGATTTAGTGTTACAGATCAACTGTGTTTCCACTCTTTGTGCTAAGCTAAGCTAACGCCTCTCACCTACATCGCTGAATGTAAAAATCTCAAATCTTCCTTTAACATTGTGGTGGTTTACTTGTTCGTTCACCGAAATCTACTTTTTTCCATCTCTGTGTTTTTTTCCTCTTTTTCATCTCGCCTGTCAGAAAAGCCGCTGCAGTAAATGTTTGCGTTTTCGTCCTGTAAAAATGGAGGATGAAACAACAGCGAGCTTCAGACCTTTGCAACTGATATGTTTTTTCATAGATGGAGAAGAATTCTGTTCCCTCTGTCCAAAGGTCAATACTGTTAGATAACACGGCTCAGATGACAAATCACCTGCTCTATAGTATCTCCTCTGTTCCGCCCACACTTTATTGCCCTGAGTTTTTTTTATTTATTTATTTATTTATTTATTTTTCTATTTGACAGGTAACAGATAATCCAAAGTAAACTTTCCTCAGATGATTCATTGATTGGCTCGATATGTCAGATTGCAATAAATAAAGGTCTCAGGCTGGGGATTGAATCTGAATTAAAAGAAAAGGGAGAAAAACATAGCGAGGCTGAGAAGATTACTTTTATTTTTAGTCCTGAGGGGAGGATGGAAAGGGCGAGCGAACGAGGCCGGAGGGCAGTTGACGATGCAACGGTAGACGGCTCGTCCACACAGCGTAGATTACTCACTGTTTTAATGAGTGTTCACATTGATCTGTCTTCTTCAACACTTTTAATTGTCAAGTATCAGAATTATCAGCTACCTCTGCAGTTCTCCTCATCATTGTTTTGGTTTTTCGGACTCACAGTAACTGGTGGTGTTCAGATGCATGCAACCTGAATACGTCTGATGCGTTTTCTCCTCTTTGAGAAGTCGGCAGACATGTGGAAAAATGCCCCATCGTACACGTTAAAGGAAGTGAAATAAAACTCCCGGATCTATCTCTTTATCTGTTTTTGCACCAAAAGGTAATAGAGTCTATTCTGGCCATTTATCCATCCAAGTTTCAAGTAAATCCATTTGATTGCTGACAAACCAAGCAACCAACAAACAAACTTGGGTGGAAAGTTAGCGAGCTAGCTGGTGAACATTAAGCAGCTTAAGAGCCAGAATTGGTTGGTGGAGACCAAAAACTGAGCTAAAATGAGTGACTGTTGGACTTAAATTCATCAGGTGACCAGAAACGTGACTAAAAAATACATGCTAAGCATGGAAACAAGGCAGCGGTAAACCAGCAACTCTGTTGTGTAATGTAGCCTTAAATTTGTGTTTATTTCAAAGGAGTCTGGTTGCTGCAGATAAAGCAATATAACTGGTTCAGCTTCTGACTGGAACGGGCAGTCTGATGAGGCAGAGAATATATTCTAAATATAGCACAGACTTGAATGGAAATTGATGAATCGTTGATGAAATTAATTTTTTAGCTGTCTAAAATACATTTTGCTGCTAAACTAATCCGGGGCAGAACATTAATTAGCTACCGACAACGGTACGCCTACTGATTCAAGATTCAAAAGCATTGCTAATTAATGCAGGCAGTAATGGAAATGTGTGTTTTGCTGGTGCATGTCTCATTAATATACTCACAAATACATATAAGAACATCAAATACACATTAAAGAGAAGACATTACATGTGGAACGTACCCATCTGTACTTCCCTGACTATGGATATGCAACACATTCAACCCACTTCTAAAAAACAAAACCGTCCCTTTGAATCGTATCATGGCCTGAAAGTGCTCTTGAAAGGAAAAAAAAAACCACACAGGCTGAGGGTAGCACACAATAGAAACAGGAAATTGCATTGAACTTTCGCCGGGGACTTTCTAATCACAAACAAGAAGTGTTGTCTCACCTTTTCTGTAACCTGAAACGTTGTCTAATGAAATGTTGTTGAGCTTTGACCTTCAGAACCAAAGTAAACAACCGTTAACAAAAAAACACTAAATGCTAATTTACTTTTCTGTTAAGAGCTGGTGCTCTAAGGAATATATCTGATGTACAGGTTGTTATATTATCATTTTTGTTTCTGTCAGAGTAATAATTGCCTTGAACACGAAGCAATTAGGCCCCAAAAAGTAAAGGAAAGACTTGTATCTGTGAAGGATGAAAGAAAAAGCAGGTACTGATTCATGAGGAACCTTAAATACTGAAGATGAGAGGGAAAGATTTCTGCACAGAAAACACAGACAGGATCATTGAAGACGGCGAGGAAACCAGTGAGCGGTCGATTGACATTCGTCTGAGCTTTAATCATCTCGCCTTGATTTATAAAAGGTTTCTTAACTTCTTGAAGTTTAACGAGGCAAAGTGCCTTGAATTTTTTCTGGGGGGGGGGGGGGGGGAGGTCTGTCTCTGTCTGGTTAAACCGTACGTCCAGAATAAAGTGTGATTAAATTTCAGTCAGAAACTTCAGTATGTGTTTCAAAACACAGAAAAAGTATAACTCATATCTCCGCTTTTAGATTCATGTTTTAATCATGTTTTAATTATATTGAGTTTTTTAAAAATTCATTTAAGGGATTATCGAGAACCATGAACTGATAGATTTGTTATGTTTGTGTCCGGAGTGGACACAAGAGTTGTTTCCTGCAGTAATCAATAAATGAAGGAAAGGTTTAACATCCTACATGTACACAGAAAGAACACATGGTGGGTTGTGAAGGCTTATTCTGATGGTTTTCACTTTCAATTTGGGGGTTTGTGGTCCAAAAAAAGAGAAATATTGTATTTTTACACCAGGTTTATCCCAAGCAGTGTGTTGACTGCTTCAAAAAGCTTTTTAAAACATCATGTTTGACTTTTATATTTTCGAATTTAACACAGTAGGCCTGTCGAGCTTTGGATTTCTCTGCATGATGAAGTGTTACGCTTTAAGCTGCAGTAAGACAGATAATCGACATTTGCAGAGTCTGGAGGCTTAGTTCCTATTTTTTTTTTTTCACAACTAAAAACATAAGTGTTTGTAAATCATTAAACATTGTGTTTGTCTGCTCTATGATGAGCTTTCATCCTTAGCATGTCTGGCTAACAACCTTACTTGCCACTGTGGTAACCTGACGCAGCTTTATTACTATAAGCCTTTCAAATGATATGATGATATTTTCTGTGGTTGCAGTTTAATTATTAACCAGTCCATCCATTGTGTTGCATTTCCCCGAGCTCACGTTAGTCCTGAAAATTAAAGTTTAAGGCCTTTACCAACAGGGGAAATTACGAATGAATGAAATGAAAATGTGAAGCGCTGGTTGACGACTTCATGTCGGTGTGAAAGCTCCAAAAATGAACCTTGAGATAAATATGCATCGCTTTTTCACCATGTTATATTCATGTTCTGTGTGAAAGCACTTGTGACAGAACAACAGCTGAAAAGGGAATAAAATGACGTCCAAATTACGATTCAGATCTTTATTGTCGCTGTGCAAAACGATGAAACTGCGACGAGTCTCCCTGAGTTGCGCAGTGCAGAATATAAGATAAAAGTTTTAATAAGACAACAGAATTATAAGATAAAATGGCACTGAAGAAGAAACTGAAGATGATAATATTACTAGAAATAAAATAGGTATCGAAAGGATTGTCGACACTTACATTTATTTATTTCTTTTACAAAATCCAAGTATATAAATAGTCTGCACGTATTTACATACACATTAATTTGTAATAGATCTAGTTTATTGTCCAGGTGCCAATAAATTGTTGTTTAGAGGCCTTTAGTAACATCAGCAGCAGCTCTGTATGTTCTGTGAGTTTAGAAACCGCCACCGACTTCACCTGAGATAACGGCATCATGTCCGCCGAACACATTGGCACGTCTGCAGAGACTTTTTTTTCTTGGAGGCTAAAGTTAAAACATCCTTGAAAATACAGACAAGTATTAAAGTTAAGCAGAAAAACAGAGTTACCTTGGAATGACAGTTTGGTCTTTATGTATCTTTACTGTACTCATTATATTGGACTAAATACATCAATACAGCAACACAAGGACAAATCTGTTTATTTACATTTCTTCTACGTGATGACGAGTATTCAGTCTGAGGCTCTTTTTATCTTCAAAACAGAAAGACTTTCACAATTCACATTACGGCAATTACAAGAGCAAAGTCGAACTAATGCATTGGCTATTAAACCGTCAACTGGGCAAAGTTTGCATCCACTTAGAAGGGTATTGACCTTTCAACAGAATCTGTGTAATCTCAGAGGGCAAATAATCAAGGACAAGATTCCTGATCTTCATCCTCATTATAATTAAGCACTGCGCTCAACCCTCTCATGAGGAAGGAAATTAAAAATCTCCGTGCACCACGGAGTTCTGGTTGGTGGGGTATTTTTAATCCATTTTAAAAGGATACATTTGCGAGCAAGAAGAAGCGTTTGTCTAATAATATGTTGTGATGATGAGAAAGTGCCAACTCCTCGGAGGGCAAATAATCCTGGATCTTTTCTTACTGCAGTCTGAAATATACCACTTAGATATGTGACTCCAGCACCTGAAATCCGTTCACACCCCTAAAAGTGGTGAAAGTGAGTTCCAAGATTACGATTGACTCCATGTGGGGATAAAGAGGTATTTTTAAACTCCAAGAGCTGGCTAACGTTAGCGTCATCTGCAAGCTGCAGGAGCTGATGAAAGCTGCTAGCAACAGTCAAGTCAGTTTTATTTGTATAGGTCAGAATCACAACCACAACCACAATCACAGTCACAGTCAGTTCCTCAGGGCGACTTTACACTCTGTACAGTAAACAACATCCTCTGTCCTCAAACCCTCAATTCAATAAGAACAAACTATAGCGGTAGTGAATGAATGGAAGATCCACAGAGGAGTCTCCGAAGCCTGACAGATAATCAATGTTGTGTGTACAGAACAGACAATTTCAATTGCGATGTCTGATTGAAGTGCGTCATGTGAGTGAACATTGTGGATCCAGGAGGACGAGCGAGCAGGTCGAGGATGTACGCAGACTTTGATTCTTGTACAAAAAGTACAGACAGTCGTCATTCCAGCTGGTCGATGGCTCTAAAATGATTTTGTCTGCCTCTGTCAGAAATCAAGGGCCCACGTTTCAAAAATAATGAGGAATGTCAATCAGAAATCAATTGTAAAACTGTGCTATTCAACCGTCTGAGTGACAGTCGTAGCCGAGTGTCGAGGCTCAAGCGAACAGTCAATCAAACCAATGAAGAAGTGTGGATTTCCTCTGATGTCTTTTTTTAAAAACCCTGTCTCCAGCCCGTTCCTTTGCCGAGATTTTAATACCATAAAGTTTTAATGTTCACACCTTTGATCACAGCTTTGAACTCTAATTCTTCTGTCTCCTCAGCCCGACAGAACCTACGACCTGAAGATCGGCCAGCCCACGGTGTCCTACTTTCTCAAGCAAGCAGCGGGCATCGCGAAAGGTGCCGGAAAGACAGGTGAGATGTTCTGCTGCACTGATGTAACTGCTCCACTTTTCACCCGCTGAGCCCCATCCTGTAACGGACACACGTCTCTCCCCAGGCTCGGTTTTGAGCTTTGCTGTGATTGATGTTATATTCATGACGTGGGGGAACTGCAGCGGAGGAAGGAAGTGGCAAAGGTGGAGTGTTAGGAAAAGAGAATTATGAATTTCAACCTTTAACGCTTCAAGCCATCCGCAGCCTCGTTTCACCTGTTGACTTCTAATACCTCCCACACACACACACTTTGGCCGCTTTTGTGTCAAACTACCCTTGAATGTTTATTTAATTTTCACTTCCCTTTACCTCTTTATTCAAACTCTTGTTTTGTGCGTGAAGGCCACGAGACTGCAGGGATGGTGTCCGTGAGGGCGGTGTACGAGATCGCAAGGGTTAAATCCGAGGATGACTGCTTCAAAATGAGGAACGCCTCCATGGAAACCATCGTCAAAAGCATCGCCGGCTCGGCCCGTTCGCTGGGAATCAAGGTCGTCAACGAGTAAGTCCTGATCCTGCGCTCGGTGTACAATGAACCTGACGTGTGTGTGTATAAGCAGTGTTGTCAGAAGCATCAGACGTATTTCTGCAGGGCTGCAAAGAAGCAGCAGGTGAATGATCGTCTGTTGAACGCATTTTGTTTATACGCTGCTTGTCATGATTCTCAAAGACACTTTACATTATCACATTTTAAAAGGAGACGAGAACAAAAAGAAACAAATGACACACATCCGAGACCCCTGACAGTACAACGGGACCTGAACTCGTTATGAGGAACCATGAAGAACCGCTAGTCATTTAAAGGAACAGTTCACCCAAAAATGAAAGTGCCATTGTTATCTTCTCGCCTCCATACCGATGAAAGGTCAGGTGAAGTTTGGAAGTAAAGAGCCATTTTGTTGTTGTCGTTTTACATTTTAGTCCCCATCTCCTTCAGTCGTTTAGGAGAATGCTGCAGCGCTGTTTTGCTGTGAAGCTCCAGAAGTGTTTTGTGAACTATAAAATCTTCACCTGGCTTTGCTTCAGCATCATTACTGAACTTGCATTTTTTGGGGGTGAACTTGAACGTCGAGCATTACTCCAAACAGAGTCCTCTGAATTATTCATCTGTTATATTTACGTCGGATTTCTCCTGTCATACAGCTTCACAGTTTATAGTTGGGCTACAGTCAGCTATTACATTAGAAAATAAATTTGGGTGCAGAGGCCCAACAACATAAAGCCTTGAAAACTTAGATATATATACACCTTTGTATTTCCAGTTCAGTAGCTCCCCATACTAAAACTTGATGATTAGACAGTATCTGCTGTACTACCAGTGCACCGTATATGATCAGACATTATTCTCTTTTAGATTTTATGTCAGGTCCTAGTTTGGTTTATTGTGCCGGACTTCACTTGGCCGCTGTAATAATGACACCACTCTGCTTATAAGACGCTCCACTCCTCCGTCTGTCCGTCGTTCTGTTGTTGAGGCTTTAGTTGTAGTTGCAGTCGAAATACATTCATATTTTGTTGTAGAGGTCACTTTTTATTATGCAGCCCAACTCGCCTTATAGAAAAATAACATGAATAATAACATGCAGGGTACCTGACAATAACAAGCAGTCAGCGCAGCAACACCAGAATTACAGTCTCCGAAATTGAATCAGCAACTCTCTCCTGGCAGCGATGCTGGACCCTGTGGTTTAAGATGTGTACTGCGTGATAAACAATGTGCCTGGCTTGGTTCCAGCCAGAGACCTTTGTCGCATATCATCCCGACCAACTCTGTGAGCTGGTGTTGTCAAAAATATTGATTTATCAGTACATACCGATCCTGAATGTTTGAAAAGGTTTCGGTGCTCGGATACACAGACAGAGCAGCTACACTTTCTCTGTTGCTCATTAAAGATGGCAAGTGCGAAACGTCCACGACCGGTTTTCAGTTGACGAAAAGAAATAAAGGAGTGCAGTTTAGAAATGCGTCACATTCCAGGCAAATAAACAGGGAAAGGCAAATGATGCAAGAGCAGCGCTAACAAGCACCTGAAGGCCGACACTTTTATGAAAAACTTCCGCATGTTTGGAGGCAGCTCCCTTTTCAGCCTCACTGAAGTGGTTTACGAGGTGGCCCAGTAAAGTGCTGTTGATAAGTGTGTTGTCCTGTTGTCGGCCCAGCAGCCATTTGTAACTCCCTGATAAGCTAATCCCTCTCGGAGCTATCAGGCCTGAGGAATCTCTGCCGATAGGAAAAGACCGACTGTGGTCCGAAGTAAATTAACTTGCATACTGCAGCGCTTTAACACCAACTACACGAGAGTATTCTACAGTTATATGCCCTGTAGTGTTGAACATCCAATATCAGTAATTTTCAAGGTATTTTAGTGAAGTTACACTCTCCTGTCCATTCTCTAGTGTCCTAACCTACCTGAAACTAAGCAGGTTTTATAAAAGTAGGTATGTATACTCAGAAACTGTGCTGCTACTTATTGTATTGTGTTGTTTGCACACTTTTCGCTGCTGTGTCAGATTGGATTTCTCCTACAGGGGATCAATAAAGGTTCATCTTCTTGGACATGGTTCGCCATCCCAGTCGGCAGAATAAATGTACGTTTCTGCAAAACCAAAGACATGTTGAAACTTTCTTTAGGTTCAAGTTCCTATTTTATGTCGTGACAGCGCTGTGCCAGTGCTCTGATTTGGTTAAAGCATAAAAAAAAAACATGGTTCGGCATTGGAAAGGATCATGTTTTGGCTTGAGAGATACCTGTTTTGGTCGCAGTGTGGCAGTGAAAGTCTGATATCGCGATGGCCCTGCTGTAACCCTGTGACACATATCGTACATATTTGAATGTATCAGTGTTTGGCAGAAACGTAAACTGCTGACATTTTATCGTGGTTACTGTTTCTGGGTAAAATAGCCGTCTGAACACTGCAGGAAACAGAAAAGTCACTACTAAAATCGTGGAGGTTGAATTGGCAGCGATATCCCAAAGTCACCCGCTGCGTAATGTCCTGTTGTATAAAACATTTAAATTATACATATGTCTGCCGTTTGTATCCGAATGCTTTAAACACCGCCACACTCACACCAACTCACTTTCTCACCCGTGAGGAGCTTTGCATCTTAACATCCACCTTTGTTTACTTTTAGATATTTATCATTTATTACGTGCGCCGCATTCCTTGTTTCAGTTCAGTATTCTCGCACGATCTCAGTCCTTCTACCTGCCGCATCTACTTCTCCTTCAGTTAATGATATTGTACTTCTCCCAGAATCCCTTTCTCCCCCTTACTTAAAACTTAACATGTCTTGCGGCTGCAGAGCGTTATGATTTATTGAGAGTTCTGTCAGTGGAGAAATTGGTATCTCTGCTTCTCTTCACAATGGATGTTTCCCCGGACGGTTGTTGAACACTGCTGCATTGTGGCGACTCCACAAAGAAGAAACACGGCACTTTGGTTCTGAGGTGCTGATGCCAAAAACTGTGTTCAAAGTTAAAGTCGCTGATAGATGAAGTATAGACCTGAGTCGTAGAAATGTCTTCTATTAAACATCACCGGCTCCACTCGAAAAACATCCCGTTGTCGTGTTTGTCATCCACATTTGTCGAGTTTTATTAAACTCACCAAACTACTAAATGATGTAGGAACGTAAGGAACTGCTCAATTAGATTTTTACTGCGGCAGTACGTCAGAGTTTGGTGTAGCCGATTATAATATTTTCCGTCTCTTTCTCCTTCCTTCTTCTTCAGTCTGTCGGCAGATGAGTACAAAATCTTCCTGGAGCAGCGGGAGGAGAAGCTGAAAGCTGACGCGGCTGCAAGTGAAGCTCTGACGGTGAAAAAGAAATGAAGACCCCCGAAATCAACGCCCTCATTCCTGTTTTTACTGACTGTGTGCATTCATACGAAAACTCTGTTAATGTTGTTTGACTGATCTTAATAAAACAGTTGTTATGCGGATGTCTGTTCTCTTAATTGTTTTGAGTGTTTCAAAATGATTTTAACAGTTTTTTTTTTTTTCCGTCACCTTCGTCTCAGCAACAACAGCATCTTCTGAAATTTGGAGAATATTTATGACCGGGAGCGTTTCGTTTCCTCTGAGCCGAGCTAATGAAACTGTAATTGCTCTGTCTTGGAAGGATTTGTACATGCAGTCTCTTTGATGTTATTATCTATTATTAACACTTCTGGAAGCGATTTGGATCTTCGTCAGGTTGTGCAGATGGTTTCTTGCACACTCGGCACAGTTCTCATCAATCCGTGATCCAAAGGGCTCAGCACATGAATTAATGCAGAAACATCACACGGGCTGCTCAGTATAATGGTTTATTGACTTTTAACGGAATAATTGTGTGGATGTTTGTTCAACGCCTAAAAATGGGTCAGTCTCATTTAATGCCTCAATATTTAATGCCCCATTGTTAAACCCAGACTGAACAATTAATCAATAGACAGGAAAGTTGCTTTTCAACCATTTGTTTTACAAGTAATTGAGTCATTTGTCAAGCAAAAAATACCAGCAATTAAATAATTCAGGTGTTTCAGAGTGAGGATTTGCTGTTTTTTTTTGTTTAACATTTGTACGTTTCTGTTGTTTTGACTGTTGATGAGATCAAACGAAGAAGATAGAAGATCCCTGATGACTCTGGGACAATTAACTGAGAACAAATTCCTTTATTAATGAGGAAAAACATTTGTCTGATTGAAGCTCCTGTTAGTTAGACAGTAATACTGACGCTCTGGGTTTCCTAATTCATCAAATGTCGATATTTTTGGGATTGTAGGGGAGGATACCATCTGAAAGCGCCAGACCTGACACTTGAAAATCAACAGTCTTACTAACAGGAGTTTTGATCAAGAATCTTAATAATCTCACACTTTGTTTAAGGGGACACATAATTCTTAATTAGTTGTTTATTACTGCAGTGGACCTGCCATCCCAGTCAGAATTCCAGGTCAGAAGCCCGAGTTCACCGACATAAACAAAAATGACATCACAGCAGTTTGGCGGCACACATAGTGAACAATGACTTTTTTTTTGTACCTCTTCATCACTTCTTACTTCATGATGTGTTTGTTTGTATTGATCTGTGTTCAGTAGAAGTCCTGATGGTCTGTGTGAGGAGCCTCTGCTGTTAAATCTGCTGCAACTGCTGTGGAGTTTGCAGACTTTTCATTTCAAACACCCGTTTGCAGCGAGCGTCCATGTTTTTCCAAGCTAATTCACCAGAACTCTTTTAGATTGGAAGTTGGAAATACTCATTTCGGAAACTCCTACTTCAGACTTGCATTGAACACACCATTAGTAGCATATCAGCTGTTTATTAGTCATTATAGAGCACATGTTAATATATTCCACAATATTCTACAACGGCCAGGCCGTTAACCAAGTTCTCCCTCAGTAAGCTGATAATTATGGATTGTTGAACTGTTTCCTTTAATAACACTTAAAGGATGTTTTATACTTATGTAACAAAATACTGAACTACAAGTGTTAAAATTAACTCCTGATTAAAACAACATTATGTAGGATTTGGCATTTTGTAGTGACTTGGCGCCCCCCACAGTTTCTGAGTGCAACACCACTGACATAAATACAGATCCCAGGTCTGTAACAGTCTGTCAGGTGTAATGTTGGTGCTAACTACAAACAAAGCTCATCTTCTGTGTGATGTGATGTGATGTGTTTAAAACTTGTATCTCGAAGTAAACATGTGTAACGCTGTGATCCGACCCTCTCACTGCAGTTACATAATGCAGAAACAGGTCACAGAAACACCATCCGCTCTATTACAAGACACTTTACCATCAGAATGACTTTGACGCTGTTATTTTAAGGTAAAGAGAATAAAGTGTTGCTTTAAATCAACCGCTCACCCGCCCATTATGTGCATTAAGACTTCATTGTTGCTGTAATTGTTCCTTCTCTACACGTCGGCATTGATGAAACTCTTCTGGAGTGATTTAAAGTTCCCATGAAAGGCGGGTGGAGTGCTGTTTGCTCCGGCAATACGTGTTTCCTGTCGAAACAGGCGGCCAGGGAGCCATTCGTCACTGATATCGACTGGCGTTTGCTGCCGCCAGTAGTGCTAAATGTGCATTACACATTAAGGGAGGGGTTATTGGTCACAAAGTTAGTATATGCCCTTGAGTGCAGGATGAGTCATCACAATTTTTTGATAAAGTTACAAACTCTGAAATATCATTTATTTAAAAAAAACAAAACTAATATACAAAATGACTTTTTGGCACCGTTGGACCTGATGTATAGTCATAGTGTCTATAGAGCAAAACGTGTTGTAAAAACATCTTGAACATGTTGATTTCATGGGAACTTGAGAGACCAAATCCACCGTCCTCTCTCTGTAAACACTTAAGTTTAGCTGAACCTGGGCCCCTGCCAACAGGACCATGTCTCCACCGTCTGTGGCTCAGGAGGTGGAGGAGGCTCTCCATTAATCACATGGTTGGACTCCTCCTGTCCTGTCCAAGTGTCCTTGGGAACTCCATTTTAAGCAGCTGCTGCCATCGGCTGCTGAGAGAGAGTCAGACGTGGTATTAACATCCGTCTGAGTGAGCACAAGTGGACATGCATCCAGACATGAGTCTCAAGTGACCACTTCCCCGCTCGCTCTGTATGCAAATAAACGCGTACATCACTGGGTCTAACACATACAATGTTTTTTATACAAATATTCATGTGAAACATTAGCCGAGTTATGAAGAAGGCCAGAATAATTAACAATTCGTTGTGGACAGCATTTCCTAAAGTATATAAAGCTTCTCTTATTCTAACAACTCACAAAATTGAGAGTTTTCAAAGGGAGTCTGGGGACTTTTCCGCGAACGACAATAAATTTGCCTGAATGGGCAGCAAAGAGTGTTTTGGATCAAATGAAAAGCAATTTTTGTTCAGTATAAACATCCACCTTTGTGTTACTCTTCCTTACTACAGATCAGCAAAGAAACAGAGGGTTACGTCTTTAAAGTCACTTTTCCTCGAATCCGTAGGTTTATGGAGACAAGATGTTTTTTACACAAATAAAGAAATTTCTTCATCATAACATTAGCTGAATTATGAAAAAGGTCCAAATAATTAACAATTTATTGTAAACAGTGTTTTCTGAAGTTTTTACGATTCTCTTATTACAACAACTCACAAAATTGAGAGATTTTTAAAGGGACTCTGGGTCATTCTCTAGGGGCAAAGAGAATTTGCCTGTATTTGTCACTGAATTAGTGAATAGGAAGCAAAGAATGTTTTAGATCAACTTAAAAGTTATATTTGTTTGGTGCAAACATTTACCTATGTGCTACTGTTCACCATTGATCAGCAAAGACACTTTCTGTGCTAACAGAGAGAGAGAACTATGTCTTCAAAGCCATTGATTCATTAAACATTGACGAACATTGTGCATATATGCATGTGAATGTTGTTTTAAGTCAGACTTTTAAAATGTGAACTTGTCCTTTGATATTCTAATCATAAATGTTGGCAGTGTACGTTTGAAATGACCATTTCTGATCATATTTCCCTTCTCTACAGAAATAAAGAAATATCTTCATGTATAACATGCCGAATTATGACGAAGGCCAAAAAAGTTAAGAATTTGTTGTTGACATTGTTTCATAAAGTTTATAAAGTGTCTTCTGACTCAACAACTTGCAAAACGAGGGTATTTTAAAGGGAGTCTGGGTCGTTCTCTAGGGGAGAAAAGAATTTGCCTGTATTTGTTACTGAATTAGTGAATAAGCAGCAAAGAGTGTTTTAGATCAACTTAAAAGTTATATTTGTTTGGTACAAACATTTACCTTCGTGCTACTGTTCTTCACCATTGATCAGCAAAGACAGTTTCTGTGGAAACAGAGAGAGAACTGTGTCTTCGGAGCTATTAATTCATTAAACATTGATTAACATTGCGCATATATACATGTGAATGTTGTTTTAAGTCAGACTTTTAAAATGTGAACTTGTCCTTTGATATTCTAATCATAAATGTTGGCAGTGTATGTCTGAAGTGACCATTTCTGATCATATTTCATATCCCTTCTCTACAGAAACAAAGAAATATCTTCATGTATAACATGATTTATTTTAATTATGATGAAGGCCAAAATAGTTAAGAATTTGTTGTTGACATTGTTTCCTAAAGATTATAAAGTGTCTTCTGGCTCAACATTTACAAAATCATGCATTTTTTCAAAGGGAGTCTGGAGACTTTCTCTGCGGGCGACAGAGAAGTTGCCTGTATCTGTAACTGAGTGAGAGGATGAGCAGCAAAAGGTGCTTCAGATATAATGAAAAAAAAAACATATTTTGTTTCGTTATAAAATATGAATTATGAAATGTTTTTTTTTCGTGTGATTAAGCAATTTTTGATAAAGAAAAAATAATAATTCAGTACATTCTAAAAAGAAGTTGGAATTGTTTTTGTATTATCCATTTACATGCATGAATTTAATATTTTCCCTTAATAACTAGTCTATATTATCAGTCTCTCTCTGTGTGGGTGCAGTTCTTGTCTTCGCCAGCAGATGGCAGCAGTCAGCCGTGCAGCTCTTTCTCTGCTCGTCTTCCCTCCATCAGACACTGCAGCAACAGAAGCAGCCGACGAAGAAAGGAAATCTTCGCTTTGCAGAAAAAAACAGTATAATATCTCTGGCTCTGCCTCGTTACATGTAATAGACTCTGTGTTATCTCTAATGTGGCCCCGGGGGGAGGGGGAAGATATTACAGATTGTATTCGGCTCCGTCTTCCATCTTTTATCCATCATGATTTGCAGAAAATGGGTGTATTTCTGTGTGATTTTGATTATATGTTCACCTCCATCCAGTTTGTCCCACATCCCTCTTTACTGTACCTCTAATTTTAGCCTCCCCTCACTCTCCCTCTGTCTCCCCCCTCTCTCTCCCTCCCTCTCTCCAGCCCTCCCCTCTCCGCTCCTTCTGAATGGAGGCTGAGAATAGACGAGCAGGAATGCCTATATATGGAGTCTTACACCAGCACGTCGAGCGCTGATGGAGTCGCCAGGTACACCGAGTGAACGTGGGCTACTGCCGTGATTTGTAAAGAGGGGGTGCTGGGAGGGAGGGAGGGAAGAGGGGAGGAGGGAGGGGGGGGGGGGGGGGGGAATCATATGCCTACTATTATGTGTGTGCGTGCATCATCATCATCAGCAGCATCATCATCATAAGTGGGAGGCCGGCTGCGTGTGCACATGCGCACGCAAAAAACCTCGATGCCAAGAGTGTGCGTCAGTCTGAGTCAGATAGTGTCTCATTCTGTCTCGTCATGTGTGTGCGTCAGTGCTGTTGCTGAGCGAAACTCGCTCCAGGGGAAGAAATGGAGGAGAGGAGTGGAGTGTGTATGGGAGGGAGAGGAGGAGAGGAGGAGAGAGGCAGGGATGGTGGGATGATGATGGTGGTGATGATGATGATGATGATGAGGGAGGAACAAGGGGCTTGACTGTGACGACACGGATGCATCAGCCGCATTATAAGTGCACTTTAATATAAATGCATTTGTATGACAACCAAATACACTTATAAGCAACACAATAGAACACTGGTCCACAATGTCCATTCTGCAGTAGGTAAGATGTTCAGAATATATTCCATCTTATGCGATAAAAATCTCTTTCTCATATGTACAGACCGAGAACAGTTTCATACAAATGTACAAATGTGTACAACCTTTCTGAAAAGAACATATGCCTATATCCACAGACATAACGCATATGCATTAACATCTTGTTCAAATGTCACACATACAATATAGTAATTTTACACATGTATAATAACTTAGCCTTGAATAGCTAGAAACGTAGGAATCAATCCTTTACTTGACCGTAGACAACTCTACGTGAGCATGTCGACACCATGGGAATAGTACCATTCTCAACCCGTGTCGCTTGGTAACTGAATAGAAATAGCACCCCATCCCTATATTTGTCATTTTTTAAAACAAAACTTTTGTGTATTCTAACCCCTCTCAAAAAAGAAGAATCGCTCATTCACATAGTCAATTGTGCCTCAACTACACCGCGCTCCAGTGGAGCAACGATGTAAAAGTCCATGTTGAATGGACATGATAAAGAGTTCAGAGTTCAGCAGGTCAGGGGGCCGCTTCAGGAGCCGCTATACGCTGCCAGCATTGCAAATATTGATGCTGCAACAATATCCAGCCGACTGGAGGGACCTGAGGAGCCCACATTCAGAGTCTAATGTACAGTACGACGGAGCAGTGGAATTGTGGCATGATCAGAGAAACTTCCAGACAACGTCTCCTTCGACAATCTTGATATCTTCGCATGCCAGAATCTCTTCACATGTTTTTTTTTTCCTTTTGTTTGTTTGCACATCACAGATACACAAGATTTTCAGATGGAGAGATAAATATGAAATGTTAAAGGTTTTTTTTGAAGCCGCAAACTCAAAGCTCAAAGTATCTCGGGTTTTTAAAGTTACTGTCTGTGGGGTTTTTTGTGTCGCCTTTAAGGCTCTGAAGTTTGTTAGAGATCTCTTGTGGTTGGATGCTCTGATAGTGGTCACCCTAAGGATGTAGAAAAAAGAATTGTAAACATTTGACTTCCGGTACGTTTGAGGTTTGGGTTTGCGTCGCTGCATGTCAGGCAAAAAGTGCTATAATTCATTTCCCCATTGAAGTAGCAAGAAATGTTTTTTCTTTTGTTTAGTTTTTTTTTTTGTTCACAACAGATTTTTTTTTTTTTCACTACGAGTGAATACAAATGCGCGTCTGGAAGTTAAACAGCGCGTTACACGTTCAGAGAGTTTGTCTCTGTCTGATCATATCTGAAGCTCATGTCACAGAGAAGCTGAGAGGCACCACATGGGCTCAGAACCCAGTCAGTTATGAGCCCATGCGTTCGACCCGTCATGTAAAATGTTGCACCAGGTTTGTAGTAGTATACAGATTAATGACTGAACAAAAATATAAAGCCAATCTTTGTTCTGAGGAGACATGTAGGAGTTAAAGTCCTTAAGTTGTATATACATTATGTATATTTATACACTTAATTATTTTTTACTTTGCAGTAAAAGGGGCTCCACAAAATATGACAATATGCCATACTTAATGAAGTAAGTCACAGACTTATTTTAGAACGGAGGAACACTTCCACTCCCATCTGGAAGACAAAAAGAGAGAAGAGAGACAAAGAGGACGTTAGTGGTCTATTTTCAGACTTGTTTTTTTCATTTAAGAAGTCAGAAGAAGGGACAGATTCTCACCTTTGTGGAAGCACTGTGGCGATGGATGACATTGGAGTTGATACAACTCAGGTTGTTGCCCTAAGCCAGGGGCGATCGAGGCACCTGCCCCAAACATGGGTTCCAGGACGGCCAGTTCCTCCAGGAGGGACTGAGTGCAAGACACAGCGGGCGTTGGCGAGGCGATGGGCGTGGACGTGACGGGGCTGGGGGAGGCAGTGAGGATGAGGGGAGGGGAAGCCGGGATGGAGGAGCAGGAGGACACAGGAGATGACACCACCTCGATCTCCATTGCTTCCTCCGCCAGCCCCTCCCCTTCCACATTTGCCCCGGCCTCAGCAGCCACAGTCGCCCCGCACCCGGCCATGGAGTTACATTGCGCCGATTGGACGCTACAGAAGTGGCCCACTCCCTCAAACTGGGAGGGTTGGCGCCAGCACACTGGGGTCTGAGGGGAGGGGGGGCTGGAGGGAATGGGCACGGGGGAGGTGGAGGGGGAGGCGGAGGAGAGCATGGCGGACTGGGGAGGAGCGAAGTCGTCTTGGAGGAGGGTTTCTAGGATGCTCTCTTCAAACAGAGAATCATCATCGTCGAGGAAGATGGGAATGTCCAGACCTCTCCATGATTTGATGGGATAAAACTCCCTCAGCATGTGGACTGAATCCGCAGGTTCTACGGTGGGGGACAGGAAGGGGGAGGGAGGGGAGGATGAGGGTGACATGGAGGGGGGAGAGAGTTTGGACAGCAGTGGATCCAGGTAGAACCCCTCTGCCAGGGAGCTGATGTGCTGCGCTAAGAGGGAGATTTCCGCCCTCTCCTTCTCCCTCTCCCTCTCCAGGGAGAAGAAGGAGAGGCAGGGCTGTTTACCGGGTGACGCCTCAGGGGTGAGGAGGCCCTCAGGGGGACACTGGATGGGCCCCAGTGGCACATCTACATACAGTGGACCCCGAACCTCGGGAAGGGTCATCACTGTGCAGTCGCCGTCTCCGGGGCTGTCAGGCGTGGGGGGCAGCTTCTCGTACAGGGAGCCGCTGCAGGGGTCGACGGAGAACAGGAAGTCAGTGGACAGAGTGGGCAGAGTGAGGGGAGGCTTGGTAGAGAGGGTGGTGGGGGGAGTGGGGCTGGAGGCAGTGGTTGGTGGGCCTGAGGAGGAGGCTGCAGGGGCCAGAGAGGTGGTGGCGGTGGCCGTTGTGGCAGAGGGCGGAGGAGTGGTGGTGCCAGTGGGGTCGAAGCTGAAGAGAGGCTCACCGAATGGGAAGCTGGCCCCTCCGATCTGTGGGGTGTAGGGGGGAGTGCACACAAACTCTTTGCTCTGCTGAGCTTGTGAGGTGGGGACGGGCGGGAGAGGCAGGGGGAGAGATGGCAGAGGGGGATCGAGCTGGAAGGAGGGAGGCAAGAGGATGTTCTGGGTCAAAAAGTCTAAGTCTGCTACTGTTTCAACAGTGACCGGGGTGGGTGAGGAGGCGACTGAGGGGCTCTCAGTGGGATGCTGCTGGAAGAAGCTCTCTTCCTCCAGAGAGGAGATGCTGGAGCGGGGGTCGCCCTCCAGCTGCATGGCCTCGGCGGCAGAGCTCCCCGGTTCATCAGAGGAGCCCACACTGCAGCCGGCGGTGCTGAAGTCGAAGGACTGGGCGGAAAGGCCGCTGCTGCCGGGGGTGAAGACCTGGTCTGGGCTGGAGAGGGTTTCTGGAGACTGGAGGCTCAGACCCTCCTGCTGAGAGGTGCCAGAACTGAGGACCAGGGTGAGCTGGTTCTGCTCTGAGCTGAGCTGCTGACGGACCGACCAGGCCTCAGACTCACTGGAGGGGGAAACAGAGGACAAACAGGAAGTTAGGGAGGCGTTTTACGATATTTGAATCAACCTGACTTGAAGGGGATGAGTGGCCTGTTGTGAATACCTGATGATGTAGTTGTTGCTGCTGATGGGGATCTCTCCTGGCTGCAGCTGGAGCACCATGTAGAGCCAAACCCACGACTGGTCCTGAGCCTGCACACGCACCACCATCTCAGCTCTGCCCTCTCCTCCTTCTCTCACTGTGGAACAACAGTCACAGCACAAGTTGGCACCGGTTTGTAATCCTATTAATCATCATAGTGTTCTTCTTCGCTGCGTGGATGTGCCAGTGGGCACGATGTGTGTGTGATTGTGTGGGCAAGGACGGTTGTAGAAGAGTATACTTACATAGGCTGCGGTGCTGAGCGGAGGCATGTGACAGATCCTGTGGGTGGAGGAGGCTGTACCAGGAGCGAGAGCGTAAAGCTGTCACATCAAAGCCGAGATAGGAGCTCACGCTGCGGGGGAGAGTGGGCGGTGATGCGTTAGGACCATAATGCTTCACCCTTTTTTTTTTTTTTTTAAAGTTATCTCACAAGCAGATTGTATATTAAAGTAACAGGTGGAGGGTGGAGGTGTTGGGACTCACCTGTCCTGAGCGAGCTGCAGCCTCATGTCGCGGCCGTGCTGCGAGTAAAAGCAGGCCAGGAACAAGTTGGTGTCAGCCAGAGGAGGGGCGGAGGTGGACTCCCTCTCTGCTCCGGGGCCGGAGCGGCTCGGGTGGGGCTCCAGTGGGGAGCAGAAGCACACCCAGACCGGGTTGGAGGTCCAGTAGGAGCCGGTGGTGGGAGAGGTGGAGGGGAGGGAGAGGCAGCGAGCTCGGATCAGAACCAGCTTGTTCCCAGCGCTCTGCCTCCGCACGGACTTAGAGGTATTGAAACGACAGCGGAAGAGACGATCTGTGGAGGAGAGGAGAGGAGAGGAGAGGAGGGTTAGATCTCTCTAGAAATTAAAAATATAAACCTTTGACTTCATTGAGACGTTTTTTTTCTGATAACTCACCCATCTCGAGGGAGGTGGAGGTCGACAGGTTGTTCCTCATGATGAAGTGGTCTGAGGCGTCGATGATATCATACACGCTGTCCCCCTGAGCCACGAGATCCACCTGTAGAATTAACACATATATCATAAACGTTACCCCCTGAAGTAAAGAGTGTGTGTCTCCTTTCATTCAACATCACAAATCTGTGTGTATCAGTGTGTGTGTGTGTGTGTGTGTGTGTGTGTGTGTGTGTGTGTGTGTGTGCTCACCATGGAGTGTCCGAGGTGCTCGGAGACGCTGTCTGACAGGTACAGGAGCTTCCCCTCCCCGGTCACCAGCATCAGGAAGCCCGGCAGCGCCTGCATCAACTCCGACAGCTCGTGGAAAGACAGAAAGCCCGCGCTCTCCTCCAGACCAGCAGCGGTTCCCCCTCCTACAGAGACGAACCGGGACAGAATGTGCAGAATACGTTAACAGAGCCGAACAGAGCCGATCACTGCGGCGGGCTTCAGCACCGCGGACAGCGGCGAGCCGGAGCGTTTCAGCACCGCGGACAGCGACACACGCTGCTAAAACTCATCTATCAGCTTCTGTATTGATTGTTTCTGATCAGTTAAGACACCCGGCTGTACAGAGTGAGACACACGCCAGGAGAGCCGCCTGCTGTGCCGCTAGAACACTTGTTGATCCCCCCCTTCTCTCCCTCTCTCTATCTCACCGCTACACGAGCCTCATCAACAGGTTGTTTAATTCATTCTCACCTTGAGTGAAGAAGACGGATTTCCTGGTGTACATGCAGGCCAGTGACATGATGTGCAGGTATGACAGCCGCGCTTTATCTGCATCGGTGATGGGCAACAAGTCCTTCAGGTTCCGGATCTCGGCGTTGATCTGGTCCCGTCGAGCCTTGGATGCTCCTTTGGTTGAGCGGTACATGGTGGCCGGGTGCTGCTGCTGCTGCTGCTGCTGCGGTGGTGAACTATCGAAATTCCTCCAGATGTGAGTTGGAGAGTTGTTGTGTGTGTGTGTGTCAGCGCTGAAGTCTCAGGTCGTCAGAGTGGAGAGAGGAGAAGAGCTCGGAGGTGTTATTGGACTGTCATCTCAGCTATGTTGTTGTTGTTGTTGGTTTTAAAACCCCGTCTCCTGTCCTGGTCCCCCGGCTGCTTTAGCTCCACCACAGCGTCCACCAGCTCTGAAGGCTGGGCCGGCTGCTGGATGTCTGTCCCCCCGCTCGGAGTGCAGGTGAATCGGCGGCTGTGGTAGCCGTCTCTCTCGCACTGAAGTCCGGAACCCGTAAATCTGGTTGAGGGACTCTGCTCGCGGGTCACTTATATAGGCTGGGACTCCGCCGGAGTAGGGGGGCTCCCAACGCACCAACACCGACGTAAAAGGGAGGGAGGGGGGTGGAGAAGGAGGGGGGAGATATGTCTCATATCAGCGTTTGCAATGGTGAATCTCTCCCCCCCTCCCTCACCCGTGCCCTCTCCTTTCGGTGACTCTCTCTCGACGTCAGCTCTTCCCTCTACTCGCTGATGACGTCGGGCTGAAATCGGGAGCTCCGGCGACGCAAAAAGCCCGATTTGGACAAAACCGAGTAAGAGGCGGAGCGAGCGTAAAACGTAAACGGAGTCACCGGACTCCGGTGTATTGGAGGAAGAGGAGGAGGTGGTGGTGGATGAGGAGGTGGAGGAGGGGGTGCAGCAGCAGCAGCAGCAGCAAGAGGAGGACGACGAGGGGGATAAGGATGAGGATGAGGATGAGGAGGAGGGGTGTGTGGTGCATACGAATAGAGGTCTCTGTGTTTATATGTTTGGCACCTGAAGAAGACTACCCGTCATTTCTATTTATCTTTTTTTGCCCCGGACCTGTCAGAAAACACTGCAGGTGCTCGTTAGGTGACATCCACAGATTTTATTTGACCACGTCTGACTGTCAGCACCTCAAACACGTTGGACTGTTGCCGCAGACGCGTCGCCTCTGTCGCCTTTTATGAATGAAACATCATCCCGGGCAGCTGAAAACTGTAATAAATGCTCAAATATACACAGAATTTGCGGATAGCCTGCAGTCAGTCAGTCAGTCAGTCGGTCAGTCAGTCGGACGGACGTGGATTCTGCGCATGTTCCCTGCAAATTCATATTTTCCTGTCGTTGGGAGACGATCTTTGATATTTTAATGAACGTGTTTTGCTGTGATAAAACACGAACGCTGCCTGCATACACACAGTGAGACACGTCGAGCAGTCCCACAGACCTGCGATCGACTGTGCGGCGGTTCTGATTCTGATCAGGTACCAATCAAGAGGCGAGAACAGACAGATTATGAGTGGAAGTTTTGATGTGGTTGACAGATAATGAGAGGAAACAACCATGGCAGCTCCACCAGTGAGACACAAGCTCAGACCAGCACAACCATCATACTTCTATTCATTTATTTATTTGATTTTCACCCATTTTTTTTTAATTTAGTGACGTGCTCGTGTGCGTCAGGGTTTGTCTCTTTGTTCTGCAGCTCTTTAAAAACCTCACAAGGACGATCTCCAGAGGCTTCATGGAGACTGAAGCCGTGTCAATAATTGGCATCTGTGAATATAAAGAAATCAAACAGACGCCAGTATTGCGCAACCTGCCATTCTGTCACCGCGAGCCTCACGTGAGCACGTGGGGGGGGGGGGGGGGGGGCGGTGAGGTGCGGTGTCTAAAAATAGATCTCACAGGTGACCCGCACAAGGACCGCGAGGCGCGCCCCCGCAACCAGCTCCCCACCGTCCTATTTATAGGGAGGAGATTTCACTTGTAGCCCCCCAAAATAGATATAGAGTGTGTGCTTCACATGTGGAGCAGGCACACACACACACACACACACACACACACACCCTCACACACACACACAGACTCACAGCTGGATCTGCGCACACACACTTATGATTCATCCGGATAAATTATGAACACATTCGTCACATATTTCAAGTTTCCAGCCTGATTTTCTTTTTTTGTGATTTTTCAATGGACAAAGTGTCCCAGCACTTTGATGTCTCACATCTCCTCTGCTCTGTGTGTGTGTGTGTGTGTGTGTGTGTGTGTGCGTGTGTCACTGTCTGTGCTTTTTATTTTATCCAGGGTGGAGATGTGTGATGACCATGATCGGCTCTCAGTGATGCAGTGATGGTAATTCCAAGAAAACTATGACTTTCACCTGCTCCACCTCAGATCCACTGATGAAGACAGGTGTGTGTGTGCATGTGTGTGTGCATGTGTGTGTGTCTTTGCCTCCCTTTCTCTCTTAGTTTAGTTGTTGTTCAGCAGTAGATTGTCGATCTTCTCACTCTTACATACTTTTACTTACTAGTTACTTTTTTCAAACTGAGTACAATCCAAATGAATATCTAAACCTTTCTCTATCTGCATTTTTCATCTGAGGTTAGAAAAAAGGCGGTGAACATTCTGGATGATGTTCTTCAGGGGCGTTTTTTTTACACCTACCTGTCTGAACACTCACCTTGTGAGGACCAGTTTTCTTTACGGGGACCGCAGACCGATCCAAGTGCAGCAAAGTGTGAATCTGAGGTCCTGCTCAAGTACTTTATTTCATGAAGTTATTCACTGAGCTGACAGATTGAAATTATTCTCAAGCAAGTCTCCAAGTCATTTTTTTAATGCGCAAGTCAAACTGAGTGCTTTATTTTAAAGTTAAGTCACTTTTCCAGGAGAAACCTCGGTCTCACCATCAGTATTCAGTCGTTATGAAGAAAATAGACGAGGTGTCGGTTCACATTCAACCTGTTCAGAGAGTGACAGATAATTACATGTTTGTTAATTGAGACTAAAATAAATGCAATCAGTCAAAACAAAAAACTATCCCATCACTTTTAAATATGTATTTGTTAATTAATCACTACGATTTATTCTCTGTTATCAACATTTCACTATTTATCATCATTAAATTTAATTTATACATTTTTTAAGTTTAGTATAGTAGCAATTTGTTTGTATTGCTTGTAATTTCTTTTCTCCTTCTTCTTCTTTTTTCTATTGGTTTTTTCCGTTAGGCGCTATATAACAATTTTGATAGATTGATTGATTGATTGATTGATTGATTGATTGGTTGATTCCAAAAAGTGAAATACTGACAGCCAGACTACAAGAAACTAAAATGAAGACAGACAGGTCAGTCGAGTCACGATGTCTCAAGTCAAGTTACACGTCTTTAACTTCTGAGTCGAGTCTCAAATCACTTATTTCCTGTTGATTCAAGTTCCAAGACATCGTAACTTAAACTTGGGTCCACTTCTGTGACTGAGGTCATGGCCAGGATCGGGTCCGGGGTTGAATCCAATCGTTTCAGCTCAATTCCACCATCAGTGTCCTCGATGAATAGAAGTCGATGTCCAAACAAAGATGGCTGCAAACACCTGTGTGTCTTTTCATTGACAAACTTTTCTGAAACAGAACCTGATCCGTGTTCTTCTTCTACCAGATGAATGAAGACGGATGCAGAATCAGAAACAGTACGAGGCCCATTTGTTAAATATATTGATTACTTCGGCCCACTGTTTACTTTTTATATTATTGAATATGCAGAGGATAACTCATTGATGAATCATCCTGGATCTAACTGGGGCTCTCAGCTGTAGTTTTTCTTGCCTCGGTGCTCGCGGCTCTGCCTCTGTGTCTGTTTTCTCTCATATTTCTTTGGTTTTCCTATCGGATGACTCAGCCAGCTCTGCTTCCTCTGTAGTTGTTCTTTTTCACCGCTGGTTCCTGTTTGGTAAATGACCCAAAGGTACCGGATTGTTACCAGATGATCAGAGAATGACGAGGTACAGCACTGATTTATTGACTTTTTTAGAAAAGTCCTACGTAGAGTTTTAATCCGCTTCACTCGAGTGTGTCTTCTCTGCTGCATGTCACAGAGAAATACGTCACACACATCAGTCTGAGGTGAAAGTCATGACCACAACGTGTCGGCGCAGTGACATCAGCTTTCCTCGCGGCTATTAAGGGCACAGCGTCACGCTCGTTCATTACGGCGGCTCACTCACAGGAGGTATAATTGCAAGTCTTTTGTCAACCGACCCTGAAAGGACCGACATTGAGTCATGCTCTTTGTTTCAGGTGCATCTAACAACCCTTTGCTTTGGTGTTTGGTGTCAAAGATCATCCAGATTATTACTCCTTCTCCTGGATGTGGTGAATAAAAAATGGAGGAGTGAGTAAGGCGCCTCAGGTAAGTGCCCTAAGGTGAGGATATAACTGTGAAATGTTATATACTTCTGTGTCAGTTTATGTTGAATCCAGTTAGAGATTGAATTAATGACACAGCAGGATGAGAACAGGCCTGCTTGACTGATTCGAGTCAGAGCAAGAAAACAAAGCGATCATCGCGGAAAATGTTTCTCCATAAATCAACTTAAAGAGGTGAAACTATTTGTTCATTAGTTCACAGAAAATAAACCAGCATTCATTAATTTCTTTGGAGGTTCAGTGTGAAGGATTTAATGGCATCTAGGCTGCTGATTGCCGCGGCTAAAAATGTAGTAAGCGTTTGGTTTGTCTCTTCTGGGCTTCTGTAGAAACATGTCGGACTCCACAGAGGAGGGACTCGCTCCATGAAAACATGATTGTGAATATTATGTTTCATTTCTGTCAGTAGTGTCTTTGTCTTCCCTTCTTTTCTGTTTCATGTTGAAGTTTATTCTTCATGTTTTATATTCCACTTCCTGTGTTTGTCTGTTTTCTCCGCCCTTTTCCTCCTCTCACCTGTAAGTTGATCACTTCCTGTGTTCTCTCCTCTCTCTTAGCTGGTTTATCTGTGTTCCTGTGCCTGTTCTCCGGTCCTCGTGTGTCCTCGTGCTCCTGCTTTGTTCTATGTGACTTCTGGTTTGTCCTCAGTTTTGGATTTCTTTTGTATTTGTTTTGGTCTTTGCCTTTTATTGCTTGCTTTTTGTGATTTTTGGACCCTGGATATCATCTTATCATTAGAGCTTGCTTTGTTTTCTTGCATTTGGATCCATTTTTTAAAAAAAAAACTGGTTATTTATTAGTTATAACTAGATATTTTCTTCCTCGCAGATGTGAGGATGTGACTGTGAAATGAATTTCTTTATGACTGCTTGTCAGAAGAAAAAACATAACCGATCATCTTACTGTCAGTTCGGTCTGATCGAACAAGTGGTGGTTCTCTAACTTTTGAGAATTCCTGTTTTGTCTGATATTTCACACAATTTGCACAAGTTTCCTTTTTTCAGGAAACTCGTGATGCAGCTGTGACAGACTCGCGCCTTGTTCACACAGTCTGATCTCATGTTGCATTTGTTTGTTGTTAAGGGGAGATAATGATTGAATTTTTGTACTCGTTCATCACTTCTGTCTCTCAGAGCCTCATCTCACCTCACACTGCATTACGACATTTCCTTCTGCCTGATTCTTCTTGGTCACAATACCCTTCTTCAGCTGCCACAAGACTGAATACAGTCCTCTGCATCTTGGTGTCATTAGCGAGCGTAAAATGTTCAGATTCTTCAGCGCATCGACTCTCATTAATTGTAAAAAGCAAAATAAATAATTAAATCAATTGACTGGACACAGTTAAGTCTGCTGCATCATTAACCAGCCCATCAGTGCGTCTGTGGACGTCTCATATCGGACGTCATTAGAGTAAAAAATGACAACAATCTTTAACTACAATGAAAAAAAAGTCTTATTTTCCAAGTTTGACTGACTGCAAAATGATTTTCATCTCATGTTCGACCTTGTAGGCCGTCACCATCCACCACAAATTAACGTGAGAGTAAATTATTTAGATTCTAACTCTCTTAACACTTTAAGGACCGTGCCGGTGTTTGTACGTGATTTGTTTCATTCTCCAAATCACACAGTCATTATTACAGATCATTTACTGAATCCTCTCGTGATGATTTATTAACGTTTAGACTCTCAGTTATATGTGCTGGCTGTTATTGGACTTTCTCCCTCTCTGTTGCTCTCAAATTACATTTCAGCCTTTAAGTTATCATCTTGGAAAAAGACGTGTTTTCCTAATGGACTTTGAAGCTGCCAAAAAAAAGATCCACTTTCTGTGGGAACGCTCTGCATACAATTCAAAAAGCCCAGTGGATAAACACTTACCTTGATTTAATTAATTTGGATCTTGGACACGAAGGTGGTCTGGTGCCAGGATGGAAACCATTCCAGTCTGACAATTTATTTATCATAGTCATCAGTTTTATCTGTGTGCTGCTTTTTGCCACCTCAGTGAATTTTAGGTCCCATTTCTCGAGTAGGAAAGTCGTTCCTCCGACTTCGGTGTGTTTGAGTGCATCATGTCAGAATGTGGGAGCAACATGGACGCCAAGAAGAAGTTATTTTGCAGTTTCCAGTATTCAAATGACGAGGAAGAGCAAAGGGATACAACAGAATGACTATACAGTACAACACATGATGTAAAACAATCATTCCAATGTTTACTTCAGTCATGTTTCAGGATCAGACGACATCAACTCGGCTCAAATTTCTCAGAATTTTCGAGGCTGTTGCTTCCACGTGATTTCTCCTGTGAAAAAAGCACATTAACACGCAGCAGGATGCTGTACGTGCCGGCTCTTTGTGAGTAAGTGTCAGAGTTATCTGGAAATATGAGCTGGCTGTAGCATCACTTTCAGTCTGCCAACATTGAATTCTTCACTTGTGTGGGCTAAAAACATCTGTAGTGATGTGGCAGATTTGTGTACGCTTATGGTTGTGTGTGTGTGTGTGTGTGTGTGTGTGTGTGTGCGTGTGTGTGTGTGTGCGTGTTTGCAGGGGTAAAAGCAATCAATACAAGCATGCTGTCGAGGTTTGTTCTTGTTCAGTGTTGTTGTTTCCCTGTTGGGGCAGAGAAACATCTCATCCATGTGGTTCAGGGCACTCAGATGACCAGGATCTCATTTCTCAGTTCCTCCTCGATTCCTTTCCTCACTTCATCTCCTGGCGCATGAGGGACACGTCTTGTAACATTTATGGTGCAGTTCTTAAAATAACATTGAAAATAAAGTTAATCTCATAATTAAATGCCAAGTTTGTCTATTTTAAATGAGGTCAGGTGTGAAAGGAAGACACTCCTTTACAAGATCTTACATTTAGTTTTTAAATCATGAATATCTCAGTCAGTTTTGATCAAATTACCCCCTGAATGTGTTTACTTAAGGACACTTCTTGTATGTTACTGTTAGCATTTAGCTCAAACACGGCTGTAGATCCTGTATCCCTAAAAAGAAAACAACTTTTGAGTTTGAGCCTTTGGTGCTGCTTGAAATGTCAGTTGCATGATTCGGTTACGTTGATAACTTTTGTTCAGAGTTTTACAAACGCATAGAGCTATACATCAGTTTATCATACCTTATTTATAGAATAAAAAAGCAGCATTTCTCTGCACTCTAACCTGATAAATAATACAAGCGTTACAAGCAGATCAGCGGTTTTCAGGGTAATGGAGGAGTAACTGATTCCCTGATGTTTGAACAGAGACACACTCTGAGGCTGCAGCTGCACATGTGAATCTCATTTTCTCTGGATTTGTGACTAAGCACACACCATTTCTTCAAGACGTAGTGTATCCAGAGATTGCCTTTATAAAAAACATGGCGCAGGTAGACTTTCTGTGTACAGAAATAGCGCACATCTTTATGCAGGAGCTCCCAGAACGAAAAACACTCAAAGTTGTTTTGTTGTTTTTTTGTTTTTTTTCCAGGTCCGGTAGTCTCGTAGGTACTTAAGCTGTCCCGGTGTCCCACACACTCCTCTTGTCTAAAGCGCTGCCATTGTTGCGGTTGTCATGATAATCCACACCATTATGAGACGGGGTTGTGTCGGTATCATAGGTGGGTGGCAGAGAGGAACATGGCTGTGGAGAGGCGGATGGGTGAAGAGCGAGGGGTCGGAGGGATGAGTGCCTCGTCTCCCTGACAGCAAATGGACTCAAATGAATCCAATTAGTTGAGCGTCTTTGTGCCAGAAACTCCTGTTTGTCTCAATATTCATGTGGAGGCTCATTTGGTCTTATAACCCTCTTTACTCTACACTCATCCAGGCGCATTAAGTCAGGCACTCATTCATTCATGTTCCCACTCGCTCATTCATTTTTTTCACGGCCTTACTTCTGTCACTCATTCACAGCGGCAGTCTGGTGCATTTTTCAATGGGAGGGAGCTCTCTGGTTCGGTTATTTTGTTCAAATGTAATGTATTAAGAAATGTCAGACAGAATGCAATTAGCCTGGCGAGCTAACAGCCTGTAATGGATGGAAACTAAGAGCCTGCAGCAGATTTGTGAGGCTGCACTGAGGCAGAGTGACCTCACAGAAACAAACGCTGTCAAACCTGCTCATATACATTTTATTGTAGTTTTAATGTTGACTTCTTCACTGTCGTAGTTTTGAATGTTAGCATGCTAATATTTTCTAGATGAGGCTGATGGGAATATGTTAGTGACAGCGAAAAAGTCTTGAATCAAAACCACATGTGGAAATTCAAAATTTCAGGTGAAAATGTGCACAGGAAATGTAATTTACTTGTGAAAATGTAAATTTGTTATGCATACATTTTCATTCATATGTGAACAAAAATTGCTTGTGGAATAGTTCAGTTTTAGTCTAATAATCAATTTTTTTACATCATCATTTTGTTTTGTTCACATGTAACAATAGCCAAGCATGTGTGAAAATGTGTAATACACATGTGAAAAAAAAGCAAATTTTATGTTTTTTAAATATTTTTAGGTAGAAAAAATCATTTTTTTAAAAATGATACAATTAAGCTTGTAGAATCGGACATCATTACAGTAAAAAATGATGGACAACAGTCTTTAACTACCAAATCTCAGGTTCGACCTTGTACCATAAATTAATGTGAGAGTAAATTATTCAGATTCTAACTCTCTTAACACTTTAATGACCGTGCCAGTGTTTGTACATGATTTGTTTCATTCTCCAAACCACACATTCGTTGATACAGATCATTTGCTGAATCCTCTTGTGATGATTTATTAACTATTAGACTCTCAGTTATGTGCTGGCTGTTGTTGGACTTTCTCCCTCTCTCCTGCTCTGAAGTAACTGTTCAGCCTTTAAATTATCATCTTGGAAAAAGACGTGTTCTCCTAAAAAAAGTAATACAATTAAGCTTGTTAAAAGGTGAGGAATAAAAGTATCTCTTCTCCTTGAAAACATTATTATTGGTCATTTAAAAAATATTTGTCTGGTCCAAACATGTTGTTTTGTTTATGTCTGAGTAAGAATTGTGGTTGTTGGTTTCCAGCTTCAGATGAGGTTTGTGAGTCGATAGTAAAACAGCGTCGGTATCATGTGGCGTGAATCTGCAGCTCTACAGGAAGCGTCCGGCATCTCGCGTCTCGCTTCTTCTGGTCGACCCCAGAGGCCCTTATTATGGAATAAAGTATGTATGGTGGTGAAAGAGACGATACATTTTTTGATCGCGTTTGGATTGTGCTATGAATCACACATGTGATGTTTGTCAATTTAAAAGATAGTTTTCCATATTTCGTGAGAAAACGAACGCTCTCTCTTAGACACACATTCATAACTGCAGTTATTTCTCACACAGTGTTTCTGGGTTATCCTCCTCACAAGTCTCACTGCTAACATTCATTCTGCTGGTCCATGCTAATATTGATACTATCGCTAACCCATGTAGTGAGGTGTTGATTTTGCAAGAACAGAAGTCTGATTGCGATGGTGATAACCACATATGACTGGTAACCACATCTTCTATACATGAAGAAACACTGACTGGAGCAGGCTGTAAAGCAACATTAAGTAGAAATTGCCATTTTGTGTGATTTGGCGCCCCCCACAGTTTCTGAGTGCAACACCACTCTTGTAAATACAAATCCCAGCTCTGTAACAATCTGTCAGACGTTATGCAGGTACTAACTACAAGCAAAACTCACCACGTCATAACAATGTTATGTGTTGAAAACTTGTATTTTTAGGTAAACATGTGTGTA